>NC_142529.1:16999367-17014367 GCF_964205215.1 Stylophora pistillata
TGTCGCGAATAACACAAACTAGCCAAGGCGACACCACAGTGCATCCGGCATCCGAGCAACATTTCTATTGGGGAAGAACTTGATGTACAAGCCTCGTTTGACAACTTTTATGTATCTTTTCAGGGCAATTAAGCCCTTATTTAGAATGGAGGCCAAAGCTGTAACACATATTATTGATGCAGAAACTTCACATCATCTCTGGCTAAAATTCCGTGTTCCCGTGTACAACCTTGCTACCCAAAACGGCATGTTGAACGTCATCGCAACGATATCAGTGAGAGCAAGATTGTGAATGAAAATGTTGATGATGGTTTGCATCTAGGAGTATTTATTTATAGTATAAACAACCAGCACGTTACCAATTAGGGCAAATCAAAATGGCGATTTTTACTTCCAAAGAAATATATGCTCTCGTGCAGCGAAGAGGATCTGAAAAAGTTGCCTGAGACATCCTCGTTTGTAACTGATACGTTCAACATGAAGTAAACATTAAGAAATGACGAAGAAAGTAAATTTTGGAGTAAAAAGTTGTTATTTGGGGTACTTCCGATAGAAAATTTCACTAAATTTAGTATGCAATGGTCTTAAAATGGTAAATCTTAAAAATAGAAAAAACCCTTTGATATCTCCCGTAGAAAAAGTGGCTCGCAACAAAGATAGGTCGGCCCTACTGCTGTCGGGTGTTGGAAAAAAAATACAACCCAACAAATACATGCTGTCTCTGTTGTTGTTGTTTTTTTTGGACTGCAACAAATTTTTAGCTGAGTTAGCCTGCCATCGCCCTTGGTTCTCTAGATGGATCCTTTTGAATCTCGGAATTGATAATGTTGATGGCCTTTTTTATGGTCTTCATTAGACATATTCTAAGGTCAAACTTTTAGATTCTTCCTATCATTAAAAAAAAAAATCACGAGATATCTCTCTATCTCAAGTTAAAGCCTGTTAAAGACATTTTTCAACTTCTATTGTCTTCCACCGACACCACAATCGTCAAACTATTGGAGCGGACAGAAAATGATTACTAAAATTTTCGTGTAAGGATCGAATATATACAAGGATTTATATTGGATTGCAAGAACACAAGAACGCCTTCACATTTATTTCACTTTGCATGATTATTTCACTGGCCTCATACACAAAGATTTCTTGCACTCTCAGGTATCATCAGACTAAAGTACACGATCATGTTCAACAATAGCCGAGCCAACCAATTGCACTAAACATGGCTCCATACAGAAAGGCAGTGAACAGCGCACTGTGGGTGCAGTTAGCATTAATTGTTTGTTATGCACCATTCTTTACGGTGGCGATTGCAATCGCTCATAGTACATCATTTTCATCACACTTGGTCGCCATATTGCAAATAACAACTGTATTAGTTTACTCAGTAACTCGACGTTAAATCCGTTTCTCTACTGCTGGAAGATTAGGGAAGTAAGACAATCAGTAAAGCAGACAATCAGACAAGCATTTTGCTTTCCGTGGACTTAGATCGCTTTTAGGCTACGCTCGAAGGAATATTTTCAAAGCTGAGTCATACAGTCCCGATTATTTCCAGCCCTAGAGAACGTCTGTCCGGTATGTTATTGGATAGGAAGAAATAAGAAACGTGAGTTGAATGAATAAACATAGTCTATAACACTTACAAATTTTGGAGATGTAAAAATACTAATAGCGAACAATGTGTACATGAGCGTAGAATAGAATAGAATAGAATAGAATAAAACAGACCATTATCAGTTCTTATAATCAGAGTTTTTTTCCTATTGGATCGATTTATTTTCCGAAACTGCAAATAACGACTTATGTTCGCTCAACTATAAGTGAATTTCTACCTTAGGGAGTTTCAAATAAGTTGTAAAATGATTATTCTACCACAGATGTCTGTGCGTTTGACTGTTGATGCTAATTTATCAGTCTGGGGTTGCGAATTAGACGGTTTGAAAAATGCTACACAACTCTTTCCATTCCAAATTTAATTCAAAGCTTTTGAAATACGTTGACCCCTGTAACCAAAATAAAATAAATTTCGCATTAGTTTGATGCATTTTGAGATGTCTTAGTCCCAATCTTTGTTTCTTAGACCAAGTAAAGTCGCCATCTTAAACTTTTTATTTCCAGGAGCTTTCCATGGCCTACAATGACTCAGATCATAACCACATACAGATAATATGGACACTTGAGTACCACATTATCAACGAAAAGTCATTAAGGTAGAGCGGGATAATTTCCGCCCTTTAGAATAACAACACCACAGATGCCTCTCTATTTTTCTCTTCTCGCTATTTCTTTCCTGATGCACCTGACAACTCAAAGGGAAAGATCACTTTTTTGACACAACAGACAACTTAGCAGTTTCAGTAATAGAAATATTTAAGTTAGAAACATAAAATCCGGCAAAAATGAAAATGGATTGATCTGAAAGGAAACTCTGCAACAACCACTGAAGACCAATTTTATTTCACATCCTTTAGTAAACTCAGTTAACATATGCAAGTAACAAAACATCTTCAAATATTAATAAGCATTATGTTTAAAGGGAAAAATAATATTGCACGAAAAATGTTGTCGACTGTTGAAAATTTTTCAATGTATCCAGTTTTGTATTTAATGTAACTGGTGTATGTTTAAGTTGTCTCTAAGTTTTTTTGGTTCTATGCTTACCACTTCCTAGCGATTAGCTGTTCTTAATTTTCGCTTGTTTTTACAAACCTTTATTGAAATTCATAATTAACCACAATGCAGAAAAAGATCATTTACTCTAAATGATCGACCCAAAGGAATGACAGTTAGCTGAATGTATTGCTTCTTTGTCTCTCAAAAGGCTGACAAAAGAGAGGTTCCTTATCATATAGTCAAACAAAAATGTAACCGGCCGATGTCTTCCTGTTTGGTAAGCGAATTAAATGTCAGTGATGATTTAAATGAACAGCTACAAAGAAAATGAAAACATATAGAATTATGTCGACAACGAATTTCACTAGGGGTGAAACACAGACCAAAACAATTGTAGAATTGCTATGCTATCCTCTAGAGAACTAATTCATTAAAACAAAGGAAAATCGGGGTAAAATTTGACATGACAACTAAGGTTATATTCCACTTGCGTGATGAATAGTGAGAACTTATCCCGTTTTTCTAGAATTCGCTGAACAAATAAAAAATCAGGGTAAAGATTGGACATAGCAAGTCATGATGTTAACCACTCGAGTTGTCGCAATTTATCTCGTTTTCCTAAAGTTAATGGTACAAATCGTGGTAAAGATTGGATATGGAAAATTTATCATATTATCCACTTGTAGGATGAATTGTCACAATTAACCCTGTGTTTTTCGAGTTCACCGAGACAATGGAAAATTGGGGTGAAGATTGGATTTGGCATGTTAGGATGTATTCTACTTGCTGGATAAATTGTCAGAATTTATTTCGTTATTCGAGAATTTCCACATTCAACGAAAAATGGAAAAATGGGTTAATATTGGCTTTGTCGAGTTTGGATGTATTGCACATGCAGGGTACGAGGTGTGAAATTGTTTTTTTTTTCGAATGCACTCAAAACATGGAAATAAGGATGAATATATATACTGCAGTTGTAAGTTAGATCGCTGGAATTGCACCCTTAATTCGCTTAAGAGAAAGTTGTGCCGGAAGGCTACCCTTGGGTGAATCAATAATTTTAGCCGGTACATTGTAGAATCCCCTGCACAAAGCCTGGGAATTATTCGACAAATATCACTGAGTCTGAGGAGATTATTTCGCTGGAAAAGAGAATGTAGCCTTCCCCATAAAATATTTATCAGTCTGCAATTTTTAGTGTTGTTTCACCAATGTGATGTTCTGATTGTTGAAAAGGTCTGCATATTACTCACACCCTTGGAATTGAGGTCAATTTAGCGTTAAAAATGTTTTCAGGCAATGAGAAATTTTCCCAGAAGTCGCTGTATACATAGTTCTAATATATGCGCATATATGCGCATATATTGACGGCAAACTATTGATTTATCTTTGCTTGACAAGCAAAGTGAACATCCACCTAGAGGCCCACGGGTACTATTTGCTGTCAGATAAAACATTGTAACAGAATAACTGAAGTGTCGAGTGCAAAAGAAGCCCTTGGTGACTTAGGATGAACTTCAATCGTCTTATTCCAACGTGCTGCCTGTTTACTTGTGGAACCAAAGGAGAACTTGACATGACATAAAGAGTCACTTGGTAGGGCTTAACAAAAGAGAAATCTATGTAAGCAAAGGACAAGCTTTAAGTTTCTCTTCCAAATATTTAATGTCTTCCGATCACATTGACGCACTAATATGGCTGTCCTTAACAAAATCATTAAGCTTTTCTTTTTTTTCCTAAAGACTTGTACATTGCACAGATGGGAACCCCTTCTTTGGAGCCCCTCTCTCACGATGTCCGGTTGAGAGTTCACCGAACATGACAATCTTAGGTAGGCGGTGGTCTTCCATTCGGGAAACATGACCAGCCCATCGGAGCTGGTGCTTCAGGATCATGGCTTCAATGCTGGGAATCTCGGCCTGCTCCAGGACTTCGACATTGGTGGTGAAGTCACACCAGTGGATGTTGAGGATGGTGCGCAGGCAGCGCTGATGGAAGCGCTCGAGGAGGTGGATGTGGCTGCGGTAAGTTACCCATGTCTCAGAACAGTAGAGAAGGGTGGTGAGAACGACAGCCCTGTAGACGCATTTCTTTGTGTTGCTTTTCAGGCTCTTGTTGTTCCGGACTCGTTTGTATAGTCTGCCGAAGGAACTATTTGCCTTTGCCAGTCTGTTGTCTATTTCCTTGTCCATCTTAGCGTCGGATGAGATGGTGCAACCCAAGTAGGTAAAACTGCTGGACTGATTTCAGTCCTGTGTCGCCTATGCTGATGCGGGGAGGGCGGTATTCTACCTGAGGGGCAGGCTGGTGAAGGACCTCTGTCTTTTTTAGACTGACCTCAAGGCCAAACAGCTGCGGGCCATCTGCAAAGCATGATGTAATGCGCTGAAGAGCTCGCTCAGTGTGAGCAACAAGGGCAGCGTTGTCCGCAAAGAGTAGATCTCGTATCAGCCTCTCCTGGGTCTTTGCGTGAGCAAAGAGTCGCCGTAGATTGAAGAGACTACCATCCAGACGGTACCTGATGTACACCCATTTGTCAACATCCAAGTCCACAGTAGCTTGCTTGTGCTGAAGAATATGCTGAAGAGGGTCGGTGCCAAGACACAACCCTGCTTCACGCCACTGGAGAAAAAAAAGGGTTCAGAAAGGTCACCATTGAGTCTGACCTGGCCGCGTTGGTTCTCATGCAGCTCGATAACCATCTGTAGAAATCTGGGGGGAACCCCAAGATGTTTGAGAATAAGCCATAGACCAGACCTGATCACACTGTCAAAGGCTTTTGTAAGGTCAACAAAAGTGACATAGGGTCCTTTGTTTTGTTCAAGGCACTTTTCCTGGAGTTGGCGGAGGACAAATACCATGACCTTCGTGCCTCTATTGGCTCTGAAGCCACACTGGCTCTCGGGGATATTTTCTTCGGCGATGGTTGGCACGAGCCGGTTAGGCAGGATCCTGGCAAGTATTTTTCCAGCGACGGAAAGTAGTGTGATGCCCCTGTAATTGGAGCACTCAGACTTTACACCCTTGTTCTTTTACAGGGTTATGATAGTAGCACCACGAAAATCTTGCGGCAACTTGCCCTGCTCCCAGCAACAGACGAGGAGAACGTGAAGTTTGTTAAGGACTCCCATTCTTCCAGATTTCTGGTGGAATGCCGTCAACTCCTGCTGCTTTGCGACTCTTGAGTTGATTTATGACTACACTCAGTTCATCGACGGTGGGTGGTTCATCGAGCTCCTCTTTGCGTGAGAGTTGAGGAACACGATCAATGGCAGAGGCCTGCACAGTGCGGTTAGCACTGAGGAGGGTCTGGAAGTATTCGGACCAGCGAGCGAGGATGCTGGTGTTATGCACATCGAAAGTTAGCCCTCTTCACAGGACACGTCGGTTGTGCTAGATGGGCTTGATGAGCTGCCCTCTTCTTTGCTAGTAAGTCCTGGGTCTCCGTTTCATTTTCATCAAACCAGTCCTGGTTTTTCTTCTTTGAGTGCCCAAGAACTTTCTCAGATGTTTTCAGGATGGCCGATTTCAGGTTCTCCCATAGGGTGTCAGGGGTGGGGTCAAGAGCTTAGGGGAGTTCGTCGAGTTTCAGCTGCAGGTCTGCCTGGAACTTGGCTTTCACCTCTTCACGGCACAGACTGCTGACGTTGAGTTTCTTCACAAGGATACCTATCTTCTTTGATGTGGGTTTGAACTGCAGTTTAAGCTTGCAGCGTACCAAACGGTGGTCAGTGTGACACTCAGCACTGGGCAACACTCTTGTGTGTAGAACGTCTTTCAGGTCTCTCCGGCGCACGAGCACGTAGTCAAGTAGATGCCAGTGTTTTGAACGAGGGTGCATCTAGGTTGTCTTTAGGCTGTCCTTTTGTTAGAAGACTGTGTTGGTAATAACGAACTGATGCTCTGGACAGAGCTCGAGCAAGAGGCGCCTGTTGTCGTTACAGTTTCCAATGCCGTGTCTCACGAGGACTCCTTTCCAAGCTTCGGAGTCCTTTCCAACTCTTGCATTAAAGTTTAATTCTTTTACTTTTAATAGAGGCTAAATTGACAGTGACACATCAGCTCATCATAACTTAGGCTAGGAGCTAAATTCATCTTTCGTTACACAAAATACACTTTTCATTCATTCAACAAAACCAAAGGAATTGACAAAACCAAAGGAAAATTATGTTTACACCAAGGACAAACAATAATCACAATATATACCTTTTTATAACTAGTGCATAATCTGCCAAAGAAAATGTTTAGAATGGAGCTTACCACCTCATCGGCACTTTTGTTTACTTTGCTTTGCTGCTGGTTCTCATCCATGCCTGTATGAATGCAATCAATAGTAAGGGTGACAGGATTGGTATTTTCTCTGCAAAGATAGTGGCAGAGAGTGTCTCCACTAATATATGGATCACCAAATGCTCACAATGAAAGCCAATAAGACCAAGTTCTTGCTAACACATGTAGGAGCAATAATTGCTAATAGGAAATAGTCTCCACTGAATTAGGTATTCATTTGTGTATGAATTAGTAATTATTTCATTTTTAATATTTGAAGCACATATATATGTATTTGCGATATTTAGACAGGCCAGCCCAGTTCTGCTTGAAGCTGGTTCAAATGGGGGCCTGTACATCCCACCCCAGGGGAGGACATCCATCACACAATAAATTCATGCGTGGGAAATTAACGTCTCTTATCCCTAATCCTGCAGGAGACGGGACCTCCATTTTATTCGTCCTTATCCGAGAAGACTAGAATATCTATCCATTTCTTGATACTTTTGAAAGGTAGCAAGCTCTCCTCAGTTATTTTAAGACCATTAGTATTGGTCAGGGCTTCTGAAATTTGGCGGAAAAAAAAGAAATTTCGCGGGATTTGAAGAGACAAATTCGCGGAGAAAACGGCCGATTTCGCGGGATTTTCGCGGGAATTTTCGGGCAAATTTTTGTTGAAAAGCAAGCATGAAAGCAAAAAAGAAAGATATCTAAGAAACATATGGGAAGGATGTGAAATTCAGCGCAAGAAAGAATCATAAAAGTTTATACAATGCAGTTCCGAAGACAACTGTACTTGTTAATGTTTCGAGCGACAAGAAAAACAACGATACGCTCCAGATATGCACCAATAGCAAAGCTTTTTACATTGTGACCAGTGCCCAGATTTTCGAAACATTAATATAAGAACGCGTGGTAGTTACTCGCAACCTCGTCCCCAGGGCTCTCTCCGCGAAGAAGACTACTCGTGGTAGGACGAATTTTCAAGATAATTTTGCAAGTTTACGGTAAATAAACAGCTCCAATAGCCGAAATAAATTTCAAATATGTTGTGCCGACATGTATTTGGTAGAATTGCTAGCGAAGTTTGCGGTATTTCGCGTGTTTTTGTCAATTTCGCGGGATTTCGCGGATTTACCTGAATTTCGCGGCTCCGCGACCGCGCGAAATTTCAGAAGCCTTGATTGGTCCAACCAGGGCTCGAATCCTCGCCTCACAACAAAATCCGGCACTCTAACTAATTGAGCTAGCCGGGAGGTGGTTGAAAAATAGTTGAAAAAAAAACATAATTGAAAAAATATGTAAAATCATGGTAAAATGTGGTAACATATAACATAAATGCGGTGGACGGGTATTCTGAAGTTGCTCCTATTATCATATTCCTTATGATTTAGTTCAAGGGGCTTTATTCTAAATAGATCAAAAGAAAGAGAGTGGCATGTGTCAGCCACTGATTTAGAAGGAAAAGCACATATTAGTGAAGAGTAGTTTTGCTGCAAATCTGTCCTCTTCTGGATGAGCAAAGAGAATGATTTTATGCATTGTAACACAACTGTTACTTGCTGGAGAGCATGGGAGAGAGCACCCTATCCTTTACAAAAGAGACAGCATCCTATCCAGATCTTCATCGTAGTTACGTGTTAGCAGTTTGTGCGTTAACTATGCAGGATATCTCATGTTTGACATCAACCATACCAGAAGTTGAATTCTTGCGTAGTCCCATGCATTTAAATATTTGGGTGTAGACAAAACCTGGCCTAGGCCATGGCCTACCTTGTAGCCTACCCTATGACCTACCCTGTGGCCTACCGGTGGTTAAATTTTTAAAAGCATAGCATTGCTGCAAACCTTTCAACGTTTCCCTGGGGACTGTCTTACCAACGACTTTCTTCTGCTGTTCTGGCGGACAAATAAATATCCGATAAATATCAGTTGTATTGTATGTCTGCCAGTGGACTGGATTCCACTTTCTGTCAGAAAGCTTACAGGATGTCTGGGGAGGATTCGGACGCGAGGTGTGTAAAGTAATAAATATTTTCATTTTAACAAGTGCCAAATAATCTACTGTGGAAAATCCGGCAGTATTCTGAACGTTAATCAAATGTCGCAGCATTGTAAAACAAGATATTACGTTTTCGCATCGCTTAGACCGTCCTGAATGTAATAACGTCTGGTGGTCTGAGCATGATTGTAACTATTTGCACACGTTTTTGAAATGAAGATGTAAGTAAATAAGTTCAGCTGAGCAGGTTTTCGAATTCCTTATTTTTTCACTACAACGATAACTCTGGAAGCTGGGGTTGGAACTGTCACTTGAATGTGCCTCTCCATCCTAGAATCAACATAATCAACTGCGCGTGTAGTAATACCGTGGGAACATGTAACAGTGAATGGTTGTAGCTTCCCTAATAGGAAAAGCAAGTAAAGTTTGTGAAATGTTTATGACGGCGATACCTGCGTATCCCGGGGCGCTTGTTGCGAATTAAATACTCTACAGCAGTAAAGAGGCAATTAAAAAATTGGCCTGGCTCGTACTGTTTGCGTTTTCTTACCTGAAGATTTTGTCGCCTATAACACCGTTCTTTACTTTTTTACACTTGCGCTCACTATCATTATGTTACCAACTGACAGCCTGTATCGTAAGGCCGCTATTTTGGATATCCTCAGCGACCACGCAATAGTGGCACCTCCGCCTTCTCCCCTCCCCCTTAACCTACCATTATGGTTGAGTGCCTAGGTGGGGAGGACAGAGTTAGGATGTTTCGAGGCTGAGTGCTGTAATATTTGCTTTGTGTCGTTCTCTCGGACGTTGAAAATCGTGTTAGTGACTTTTTAGTATACCCTTTTAGTGGCATAGAATTGTGCGCCAGCGTACTCATTCAACTCCTACTGATTTTATTTTTTATGATTTTAAAAATCCGACCACCGGTAGGCCATAGGGTAGGCTACAGCGTAGGCAATAGGGTAGGCCACAAGGTAAGCCATAGGGTAGGCCACAGGGTAGGCCATGGCCTAGGCCAGGTTTAATAAATAAATGTCTTCCAACATATGTAACAAATAAAAATTATTATGAGGCTGGAAGAAAATCACAAATTTTCGGTCATTGAAACACCGAGATTGACTTCTTTTTTAAGTAACATCTAGTTTTGCATGTCCAAAGCAAAATAAAAAAAATTCAGCCCTCGACTCAGAAGGACTCAATGAATCAGGCTAGTAGTTATTCGGACGCTTTATCATGCAGCCACACAAAATCTACAGTATTTAGCCCAAAACTTGAAAACGATCTTTGAAGAATGGTTGTAATGTTGAAATTAACAAAATAAATTGCAAACGAAACGTTACCTTACTGACCTAGTTCCCACAGAAAAGCACAACTTCGATCACCAGCGCACGTCAAACCAATAAGGGAAGCCACATTTTGAACCCGTGATTTTTTGTTGAATGGAAAGCGCCCAATGATAGCCCATGAAATAAGGATAACCCGTGAAATTTTCAAACTTCGAGCGCGGAAATCTTAACGATCTTTTCACAATTTTGCACTGCATCCCTCCCCTAGTTGGGAAGTGACGCGCAAAAGACACGTTCATAACGCAACGGAGAAATAGAACCGAATTCTATTGGTTATTAATGAGCTTAAGATCCGACGACGGCAGACATCTGGGAAGGCAGACTTGGTCGAGGGGGCTTGGGGAGAGATCGCCTTAGCAATGGCACGGAAAAAAGGCTTAAGATAACGCGTGCGACGGCGGCTTGACTCGCTTTCCTCTTCGAAGTTTAGGAAAAGCAATGGCTACCTATAGAAAGGTTCGTGTTGATCGCAAGTTTCGATGATGTTGACATTCAGAAGATGGATTGTTACTGTTGAATACACGCTATGCAAAACGTGCATTCTTCTGTAGGGGCTGATAGTTTCGAAAGAAACTGTTTGGGGCTGCGTCGGTTGGAGTAACGAAAGAATGTATCAACAAAGTTGAAGTGGTAAATTGGCCACCGTAACGATTACAAAAGCTGACGTTTCGAGCGTTAGCCCTTCGTCATTCGCTCCAAATTGTGTATTTAAATGGTGAAAACAATTAAGTACGGCTTGAAATTTCTTTATCAATCCAAAAGTCATAAAACTGTTTCCGAAGTCACCATTAAATGCTTGATAAGTATTGAGTTGTAGTTACCATTATTGCACCAAAATCTTCGGAGCTTCACCGTCGTGTGGACTGCTCACTAAAATCTCTATATAGAGAATCGATTATTTATATAGTAGTGAAATGGTCTATTGATGATTTATTGGGAAACTTTATTCGATATGACAATGTAAATCAAAGTTTTATTTGGGAGTAACAAGGACTAGTAACCATAGCAACCATCTTATTTACTTTTGTTCGCGATCTTATCAGAATGTTTCTTCTTTCTTTCTATAGGGTAGAAGAGTATGTAAAGACTGGAAAGGATTCATCTTTCCTTATTTCATTATCAAACAAAGTCTGAAGTGATTCTTGTCATTCTGAGTCGAGCTCAGCCATTAGTAACTTGTTTGCTTTGGCTAATCGTTCTGACTTCAGTGGAAGATCCTGAAGTTGAGATTCAAGTGCATTCATTTTTTCTTTAAGTTTAGCATTCTCTGCTTGTGCTTCTATTAGTGTTTCTTCTATTGTCGGTTCGCGTACAATCTCTACGGGCTCAGTGATTAAATCGGCGGTTGTAGGTTCATCTTGGACAGGTATTGTTACTGTTTGGCGTTTCGTAAGCGATTTTCTTTTCTTTGGCGATGCCATATGCCACGAGAATTTCGATAGGACACTACCAGGCTTTAGTGTTATAATACCATTATATGATTTTTTCATGTCAGTTTTCTTGAAATGACGGGAGTACACTTTAGTCCGACGACTTAGTTCAAAATCTTTTCCGGGATCTCTTCGAATCGCATGGACCCATTTCTTTCGCAAAACTGCATTCTTCGGGAAGTTAAAGAATGACACTTTCTACCCATCTGGATTGCGATGGCCCTTAATGGTACAATGAGGAACACAGCAGTGCGTAGGCATTTACAAAGGCAAAATATCTATAAGGATTTCGAGAAAATCCTTGTTAAAAAAGCGTACAACGAAATGGCAATGGCTGACCGACCTCGTTTTGGTGCAAACTCGTTACCAATCCCTAGAGAAGAATGCTCGTTTTGCATAGCGTGTATGCGCCAACACTTTAAAGAATCTCGATTATCCCTCTTTTTTCTTTTTGATTTATTCTGCAAAGGGCAATACAACTCATCTTGGCAGATATACCCACCCATCACATCCCAGGGGAGGACATCAACCACACAGTAATCTCGCCCGTGGGAAATTAATGTTTCCTACCCCTAATCCTGCAGGAGACGGGGCCTACGGTTTATTCTTCCTTATCCAAGAAGACCAGAATATTTATCCATTTCTTGATGTTATAGAAAGGTAGACATCCTCTCATAACAATAAACGGTTAAAATTGCCAACAATTGTCGCCCAAAGTAAGTTCAAATGGTGTTATTGTGCTAGAGTTTACTCGCGTTTTAACCGCGACGGCAAAATAGCTTTCTTCACGTCACAGACAAGGCCACTACGGCGGGAAACGACGACAGCCGGAATTAATTCTGGCTGTAACTTCACTTCCGCTTGCCGTCCCAGATGTCTGTCGCCGTCGAGGGGCCGAAAAAATCTATTTTTTTTTTGACTAGATTGAGATTACACATTTTAACTAACGTTTACTACAAAAAAAATTCAAAAATCTCAAAAAGCGTCCGACTTATTTAGAAAAACGTATTTTCAAATAAAAGTTAATAAATCAGGAAGGTGTCATATCTCGTTAATGAGCGAACCCCCCTGGGAAATACTCGCGGCAATCTTATGTCGTTTGCATATTTTGTTTACATCGCGCACTTGACAAAATTCACACGTGGAAGTTATCTGCTCGTGGAAAGTCTTTTCTCATGGATAAAAAAACATATCTCAAAATTAGAGTTGGGTAAAGAAAAAGAAAAAACAGGCCCAAAGAAGAGAGAAATGGCAGCATTTTGTCATTGTCCTTGCTGAAAGCGACAAAGGCTCTTGGTTTGGCCAGGAGCCTTCGACAAGCTCGGCATCCACTGAAGATCGACAGCATTCGATGTTCTGTCCTCGTGTACCAGTTCACAAGAGCCGATACAAAAGACCGAACAATACACAACAGCTAACCAATGACTCCTAAACAAAGAAAGAACAATGGTAATTCCCTTGTGAACTGGTACACCAGGACAGAACCGCATTCGGTTATCCTTGGAGCAAGCAGCTTAAAAATTAAAGTCAACACCACAGATAGTCAAGATTCTTCCGCGGAATCTGACGAAACCGATGGAGAAAAAGAAGAATGCGACAGATTTACCCTTTCTGCCGTGGGTTTTTCCTTCGCCGACCTCGTCCAGTACTAAACGATCAACAGAGTGAAATGATAAAAAAAAAAAAAAAAAAAAACCTGACTGCTACGCGATACTTTTCCCGGGAAAACCTTGATCCATTGTCATTGACGCTAGGAGGCCTCGTCTTCTCATTGGTTTGCGGTTTCAGGAGGAGAGATAATAGGGAGTTTAAGCAAATCACTACGGCTGGCGCTGCTACAGCTATCGTGGTTGACGAGGCTTGGGGAGAGTACGTCGCCGTAGCCCGCCAAAATTCAACTTTAAGCAACGCGAACTACAAACCTAGTATGGCTGAGAAGTTTAAAACCAATAAATTAAGGGTCTTCGCGATAGTTTTTGCGCGTCTAAAAACTCAAAATGACTTCGTTCGAAGGGACGAGGGATTCCAACGTTTGGAAAAAAAAATTGTAAGCGATCCTGTGCACAGTGAATGAGTAAATTAAAATATTTAAGCTTACGTGTTGTAAAATTGCCAGTTTGGAGCTTATAAACACCAAAGCAAAGTTTCTACACGGTCCCTCATAACCCTCGTCATTCCTTGGCTTCAGCTATTTGAATTTCAAGTAGTCTTTGAGGTTTGAAAAGGAAAAGTTAGACTTTCTACCTACGCATTTCTCCTTGCGTTCACTGCGTTCTCCATGTGCACACTGCTTCGATCCTTCGACAAACCCGGCTGCAAAAATAAAGGCAGATTCACTCGCTAAGGGACAGCAAGCTTGATAGATATTCCCGATAAGCTATTTTTAAAGATGTTAAGTGTATTTCAATAGTTAAAATTGCTCAGGAGAATGTATAAAGCGAAGAAAGAAGCGAGATAAGTTCACGTACCACAGACTACGCCGAAACCTTCCCACTCGCGTAGAAGGATTTCCCGCTACGGCTGGATGGGAACCACTGATATGCGCAATGACCTCGTTTCTGGACAATTTTACTTCCGGTAGCCGTAGCAGCGCCAGCCGTAGTGATTTGCTTAAACTCCCTAATCTCCTGGTGTGGCGCAAGTTATTTACAAGCTTTTAGGAGCTAAAATCTCGCATTTGATTTTGAGAGGAATACATCCACTTTGAGTGAATTTATAGGGTATGTAGATTTGACCGATTTTCGTGAAATTTCGCCAACACATTCCTGGGATGATGACGAACAAAAGTGTGTCAGGAAATTTTGATATTTGAAATATTTTTTACGTGGTGTCCATTAACGCAACACGCTTCGCGTATTTTTCGCTACTCTAACTTTGGATGCGAACATCTAGACAACCAGTCAGAATATCGGAAAAGCCTGACAAACTTTTGTTGATTGATGCCTTGTGAATGAGACTGTGCAGCCATTTTTCTCGTGCCGCAGTATCCGATACCCCGGATTAATTCAATAGAAAGACCCTCGGTCGTTTCACGCCGTACCGGCTCTTGGCACTTCCTAACTGAAAAAATCGCCTAAATTATAATTTTATCGTAGACTGCATTTATTAAGCTTTGTTTTAATGTATAGTATGTTGGGGTTTTATTCAAACTAGCGCGCGTACGAATTTTTCCCAAATGACACCCGCGAAGGTTGGAAGTAACCTTAAGCTCGTTATTAGTTGCGAGGACATAACAGCAACGAAAGACACAACTGCAACGCTACACAACATTAGATGTTTTTCAAAGCTGGCAGCTGTAGGAGAGCAGAAGTAAATTAAGGAACAAATTACAATTTGA
>NC_142529.1:17016867-17064367 GCF_964205215.1 Stylophora pistillata
TGGATGCCTATGGGAGGTTGCCAAGCACGAAAGAAGCTTAAGAGTCGCGCGAGGCGTTAGCCAAGAGCGACTCTAACTTCTTCTTCTACCTTATTAATCGATAAAACGTATCAAAGCATCGCATCAATATAAATACAATAAAATAATAATTAGATGAATAATAGATAAACACTAATAATAAAATGTATAATTATATATGTGATTAAAGAATTTTTTTTAAAACCACTTCCCAGTTTCAATAAGATGGTCGCGCAGAGCCGTCTTAACTTTTAAATTATTATCTATGTTTGCAGTGTCACCTAGAAGTCAATTCCATTAGTTGACTGACCACAGAGAAAAGCTGTTTTCGTATTGATTGCAGTTTGAATGTGGTCATATGAAGATTTTGGATTTACCACTCATTGAAGTACAAGTATATGACTCAAAAGAGAACAAAATGTTATTCCTATGAAAAGCAAATATTTTCATGAATGGGAACTACTGTTTGTAGTAATATTTCCAAATGACTCTTTGAATTAATAAAACTTGGCAAAGTAAAATGGCGAGTTCTAAAATAGAGAAGAGAGACATATAAACACTCACACACACGTACGCGCACGCATACACACACGCGCGCACGCACACATACAACAAAACAAAACAAAATGAAACAGACCTGCAAAAAACGAAAAAAAGCATTGGGAAAATCACAAAAAAGAAAAAAAAAACTGAATTAAAACGCTAAAGAACTTTTTTTTGTGGTTGTTGGTAGTTTTTTCTCGTAAAGACGCAAACGTTCGCGCTCAAAGTCTTCTTTAATAAGTTATTTATCTCTAACTTGTAGTTCTAAGAAAGGATTAGCTTATTCTGAACTAGACCCGCCGCCACAGCCCCCAGTAAAGGTTATGTATAGCAGCTGTGTGACATTCGCCGCTCACATATCAAAGTAGCCTTAAGAAAAGCAAATTGTTGGGGACTTCTTATCATTAGCATTTTATCGCCGGAGGGGTGGGTGGAGGGAGAAGAGTAGTAGGAGGACTGATTTTTAGAGGGATTACATGGTTTTCAAAACACTTTATTTTTTACAGTGCTTTTCTACCCAAGAGTATAAACGGGTAGCGGCAAATTTTCAAGGAACCCAGATCAAATGCTGTGAGATTGCAATGAACCTTGCAATGAACTGACATCCCGTCCAGGGGAGAGTAAAAATGTTTCTAGTCGCTTCATGCTATATATATGGAAACCAGAATAAGCTCTGGTTGGAGTACAAAATTATTCTTTCACCAGCTAACTTTTTTTACTTTTGCCGAACACTCAGTAGTGAAACTGTGTCAACTGAATGGAGAAGACCGAAATTTGAAGCTTGATGCGTTGAAGCCAATGAGCGGTTGGATGCACTACGGCATGGTTGTTGAATTTAAGGTAGTTTTAAAAATCATTCAAACAGCGCTGTCTCTCCCGACACAAAGCGATGTTTCACGCTATTCATGTTTAGACCTGAGATATACTTTCCCCGTGAAGATTAGAGACGAGTTGGGGAGAGGTTTTCCGAGGGTCTGGCACTGATAATCATTACCTGTTGCCGACTCGCGTTGCTCAAGGCCTAATATTTTCCCACTGACGAAGAAAGGCTCCAGCCGAAACGCCAATATTGAGGCTAAGGAATATTGTGAATGTTAAAGATATTCACAAGTGTAATTAGGTCATATTAGCATCATGCACTATCTTGCTACCAGGAGCAAAGTTTGAAATTAAATCTTGGAGCAAGAATACAGAGATTTGTGTGGGCAAGGGTATGTGCTATATGACGAGTCGGTGAAAGATATCTTAATATTAACAATTCTACAAGTGAACTAACGTTATGTTAAAATCATGCAATCTCTTTCTACAAGGTTAATTAGTCTGTAAAAATAAAACTCATTACTTTTGATGGAAATTCTTGAGGTCATCAATCTCCCGTTAAGATAAACAGTCTATTTTGCCGAAACTGAAGATTCCGAAAGGACACACTGAGGCGATGAACTTTGTTGCACTGAGGCTTATTTTTCGTTATGATGAATTTAAACGCTTGAAGCTATTTGGAAATTGTGAATCATCTGTGTAAAGATAAACAATCTTACGCTATCATTTCTTCTGCATGATTCCTGCGCATATGACTTGAAGTTACCTCCAGGTAGCATTGTAATCATGTACCTTCCCACTAAAAACTATTATTTCTCAATATAATTAATTTATGACTCTGTCCCCTTTTTGGAGAATGTTAATTTTCCACAGGGCGAGATGGCAACGCCGTCATGTTCTGTATGTGTTCTTTACCTGATCGCTGTAGGTAAAATGGCTTTCTCGTGCTGTTAAAATAAATTTTAGACTGGGGAATATTGTCATAGCTTAAAATAAAATGCTTATAAATATGCGAAAGTGGAAAAGGATCCTATATTTACTTGAACCGTTATGGATAATTTCGTAGTCGAGTTGTTAATATTGTTTGCTATTTCTTAGGCTCGCTGCACTCAGTGAGAAAACCCCGTAACAAAGTTAATCAGGTTGCCCGTCGTAAAAGATTAAAAATTTATCTCGTGACATTGACCTGGCAAGCAAACAATCATGCTCAGGTATTATTTTTGATCTCCTGTGGAGTGGATAAGTGGTAACGAAAAAACAGCTATTGAAGAGCCTCTGTGGGAACTCTATGAAGACAGTTAAATAGCAGGTGTGCGTTAGATTATTATTCAAATGGCTGATAACGATTTGGAATTATGAATTGTCATTATTCTATGATCTTTGAAGGATTCCTTAATGAGGAAGCTGATAGCTGTTAGAGTCCTTCATCCGACTTCATTTTTCAGTAAGTTGCGAACAAGATTTAAAGAGACGGTGTGAAAAAGGTATCAATATTAGATATGTTACTTCAGTGTTTTGTCTCTATGTTCAACAATTGCTTCAATGGTATTGATCTCAGTGAAATTTTGATTTTAAAATGGATTACGTAACGATAATTCGTCAAGTTGAAGTGAGCCAAAGAGTGGGTTTAAAACATGGGTTTACATAAAATAATGAAATAGAAAAGGTGAACAAAGAGGGAAAGGGCATGGCTGAAGAAGGAGACGATAAACTGAAGAAACCTGCCTTTTCCAAGATCTACAAATCACAAATGTTGAAAGTTTTCTGTTAAAGTGAAACGAAATCAATGTCAAATGTTTACTCAATTGGAATGGAGGGATGGAAGTCACGAGCGCAATTACGAGATGGTACAACGTAGATCTTAATCAGCTTGTATGGTAATGTATTCCACGGTGACAAATTTGTTTCCAACAGCATTTCTCTCTATTGTAATACGGTTCTGTAGTGATGAAGTTTAGGAATAGTGTACGAGTGTGTTTTCCTTATAGTTGGGGCTAATCGGATTGCACCTGTAGCAATCCTGACTTCAAACAAATCAAATATTCTCTGAAACATTTATCCTTTGTTTAAGAAAAGTGTGCATCCTGAGACCTTGCAATAAAGATATCAAAGCAGGATTCTTATGACGGTGAAATGTAAGTAAGCTATGACTTTGCCCAGCTTTCGGCTCATCACGCCTTGAAAAAAATGTCAGTCAGCTACGCTGAAATCCGTTGTGCGAATTTACGCCCACCCCAGCAACGCTGAGAGGAAAGTTTCTTGCTGTGCTTAGCGTTTGGAATAATACTCCTGAAGCGTAAGCAACGGCAAAATCAATAGGTAGTTTGTACGTTACGTCATTGCCGCCATGTTGGTGGACGTAAACAATAGATATCTCATTAGCTTCTTTAGTTCGTCCACCAACATTTGTTCCTTTCACCATTGTTACCTGTGTCTCTAGAGATTGGTTGCAAACCACCTATTGGCTACGCAGTTTAGCACCAAATCATGAAAAGAGTCGGCTGATAAGTCAAGGTTAAGCAAACAGCTTTAATTTAAGACAAAACAAACCAAATTCGGATCCGAACAATGTATATATAGAACGTATGGTCTGTATCTGATATGGACTAACTGCTTATGAGTCAAAGAATTATTTGAACTATCTATCATTTTCAAAGGTTTCTTTGAGTGCATTTCAAATGGGTGAGGTACAACTAAAACCAAATTTTTCAAAAAGACAAAACAGAGAACTTGAAGCACTTAAAATGTCTTAAGGAGCTGATGAAAACCCATGAGAAAACGAGCAAACTGCCTAAAGCATAGGAAAACGCAAGGGATTAAGTCGTTTTTTATATAGTTTTTAATCTGATTGGCTGCGAAAGTGACGCGCCCTGTTTGAACCAATCACCCAGCAAAGTTATGTAAACCCAAAGCGACCCCAGGCTACCGCCTAGACTAAGGTACGGCCCTTTTTTTTTCTTTTCTTTTTTTTTTAATTTTTTTACGTTTTTTTCCTTTTCCACCAAAATTGTGGATAGTTTTTGGACTTTCTTTCGGGAATGGCCAAATTCAAATCCCCACTTATAAATCAGCAATTTTGTTTTCATATGATCAGTTATTAAATTTCCATCTCATCAGGGAATCCGTTGAAGCCTGTATTCATAAATCCATCATGCTGCTGTTGGCAATGGCTGCAGTTATGACTGCTTTCGCCGCTAGTCTTTGTCAAATTGGTGGCTTTATCGGATGTTCCTTCTTCATGGAAAGGAAAATGGTAGATGACCACTGCCTGGTTGGACACGAGTTTTCAAATGTTTCAGCAGCAGGGGTGACGGAATGTTTTAAAGCATGCCAAGCAAACTGTCGGTGCATTTCGTTCAACTTCCTGAAAAATATTAACCAGAAAAACTGCCAACTGAATGAAGAAAACAGACATACAAAGCCCGGTGCTTTGATTTCAAAGAGTGGATCTCAGTATTACGATCTTGTCATTGACTACAAAGTAACGGTGAGACATTATCTATGATTTTTTTAAGGAACCAGTCATTGTTTATCGCTGAGGGGTCGACCTCTCACAGGGTTCTGTAATATTCTTACGATCCCCTTTCACTGGCATTTGATTGACAGTCAATCTTTGTCGAAATCCCTCTTTATACTCTATAGGCAGCGAATGATCCTCCCCCCTCCCTTCCCTTTGAATCCAAGTGATCCCCCACAATATTCTTCGCCTCCCCCTGCATTATTAGGCATTATTTTTCATGCCCACCCAGAATTACTGGATGTTTCTTACATCCTACAAGTGTTGAAATGTCTTGAAAGCTTAGGTGCTATTTATTTAGAGCAGTTTTACTCATCAATTCGCATGCATTTTTTTTTCTCAATGGAAAATGTTTTTACTTTGTTCACGGAATCAAGAGGGAAAACACATACATGCGATAAAAGGTCTGTCCTTTATATCCTCATCCCTAGACTGCAGGTTCATCGTGTCCTTGCACCCATTGCTCCAATAGTTGTTGCAGAGACCAGCCGTGTCATAATGGGGGATTGTGCCTGGAAAACTGTGAGGCAACCGGGAAAAGATTTGTCTGCAATTGTAACCGAGAATTCACAGGCCAGCTGTGTCAAACTGTTGGTTAGTTATATAGGAATTTATAAGTTGTCAGAGAAGTGAATTGAGAAGTAAAAATGATCGTTTATCTGTAAATAACTGTGTTCACCATTAAGCTTTACCTTTGTGTTTTTACTGCTTCGTATAAGATCGCCTTTATATCAGTTCTGTGGATAGATAGATAACTTTATCTATGCGTGATAAAATCCTTCAGCACAATCTGGATAAATATGTAAGCATATCGCAGTTTACGTTTAACACGTGTAACAGCATGCTAAGTGATAAGAGCATGATTTTGCTGAATCGTTTAAAACTCTTCCTTCTCCCAAAAACTATGCCCAGTAAGTGAAGGTGAGTTTCAGAAATATGTTCACCCCAGCCATGGTTGTCTTGATTTGTTGTGTCTTGAGTAAATGTGCGCATTATACATTCCTATCAGCTGAACAGTGCCTCGTTGCCCTCGGTATGGAAACCAAAGGAATCAGGGACGGGCAAATCAGTGCCTCCTCAAAATTCAGTGCCTCTTATACTGCCTCTTTCGGGAGACTGCAATTCTCAGGAACCTGGATAACTCAATTTAATGATATCAACCAATGGCTTCAGATCGATCTGATGACTAACCTGTACGTCAGTGTGACACGTGTAGCGACACAAGGGAGATATGATTGGGACGAATGGGTGACAGAATATAAGTTGCAGTACAGCAGTGATAAAGTCGACTTTCAGTACTACAGAGACAGAGGACAAAGTAGAGACAAGGTATTGGGACCATATTGATGTTGATAAACTTTATAACTCGTATTCGTAGTTTTACATTCAAATCAGTTACTGTCTACATATATCAGTGTAGTTCTGTGATGATGAGGGGAACGTGAACGGGAATGTAGTTTTAATTTTTCCTGTAGAGCATAAGCGAACATAAAGTATGCGCGAGGGAAACACTTACTAACTCACTATCAAGTTGGCCTCCTGCCTGCTCGTTCGAGAAACGCAAAAAAAAAAAAAGATAGTTTTGCTTTCAAGGCTACATATACATTTGAGTCATCACCTTTCACGTTTACCTTCTGCTTGCTCGTCTGATAAACGCCAAAATATTTTTGTTTTCCGGGAAACAAATACGTCTGCGTTAGTGGTCACGCGTACATTGGAAATTCAAGCAGTGCCCCAACTAAATAGTCAGTATAGATGCCTACCCAGATGAATGTAAAAGTGGATCGAACTATTGTCTTAAAGAATGATCTTTGGGACAAATCTTGGATACTAAATCCATTCTCTTAGCTTTATAGTCTGTTAGTTGAGCGAAAAAGACTGACGCCTTAACAATTTCATTCCCACGATGCCTACAGGTTTTTTCTGGAAACTCCGATCGTCACAGTGTAGTGCAGCATGATTTAAATCCAGTGATCAAAAAACGTTATATTCGTTTTCGACCACTGGCATGGGAAAGCAAGATAGCAATGAGAGTAGAGCTATATGGCTGTCGTGGTTAAGTACATTTTATACATTTTCGTATTCATAATTTTCTGATTAACTTATTCATCAATGTAAGCCTTCGAAATTTCACTAGACGCCTAAGGGTTTCTTGTTTTGTCCTAACTTTAATTTATGAAATGCTTTTCTAACTATTTTCCCAATAATGAAAAGACGGTAAAAAATTTAAAAGTAATATTTCACTGTCGATATGCTGCATATGATGCCACTATCATGCAAGTAAAAATTCAATTCTCGTTAAGCTAAAAAAAAGCGTAGTCTATGATGAAACGGTTGCGGACACGAGAAAAGTTATTAAAGAGATTTCTGCCGTTTCCAAATGACTGTGTCTTCTTCGTCATTATAGCAAGTATTAAGCAGAAACTGTTTGCGATTTTCATTGACTTTATACCAAAGAATACCTCTTTTTTCAAGAATATCAAAGTTTTTTCTCGACAGATCAGTTGTGTTTACTCACTCTCGTCCAAAAACTAATTCAACAATGAGAACGCGAGTAGAGTTGCTATCAATTTTCAAAGTCAATCTCAGCATCCGATTGATTTTGATCTTCTTGACCGTTCAGATTGCCTTGATGCCCTCGGTATGGAAAGTAATGCAATTTCTGACGTTCAGATAACTGCCTCTTCACAATATGATAGTAACCACGCCCCTCCGTTCGGCAGAATACACCTGCTGTCCTCCGTGCCAGGAGCTATTTTTGGAGCTTGGGTCGCAGCCGATGGTGATACTAACCCATGGCTACAGATTGATCTGATTAAACAAAACACCAAAGTTACCAGTGTTGCGACTCAAGGAAGACAGGATTATCCTCAGTGGGTGACAAAGTATTCTCTGCTTTACAGTAACGATTCGATTGCCTGGCACTACTACAAAGAACAAGGATTGAAAAAGGTCGGGCCAAATACGTCTGCTAATTCAGAATCTTTTGTGAGAAGGTTGAGAGTTTCTAAAGAAACTGTGGTGTTGCATTGGTGGGGTTAACATGGTAATTCGGTTATATCAGTGAGGTTGAAATTGTAAATTGGACACCGTAACGAGTTAAAAAGCTGACAGCTCGAGCGTTAGTCCTTCGTCAGAGCGGGAGACGAAGGGCTAACGCTCGAAACGTCAGCTTTTTAACTCGTTCCGGAGGCCAATGTACAATTTCAACTTAGTTGATATAACCAAACTACTTTTGTGAGAAAGTTAATGAACAGCTATTCGCGGATGGCAATGTAAATATTGTTTATTTTTCCCTAAGCCAAGGGGAAGGGGATTATTCCACAATATTTACTGAGCATGGGGTAAAAGTTTATTTAAGGAAAATATAAACTTATCCTATTTTAGCCATGCATCAAAGAACAGACACATAAACTCAGGCGCTTGGATAACATAATCAATTCCTAAACTACACATGACAGAAGCAGATGAAAAGACAATGCCATCGCGTAGTGATTGTTTAAACGTGCCTTTGCAAAGCATGCAAACTGTCCTATTGAAGCCAATTAAATCTTAAAAGCGTAATACCCTTGCTATGATCGTATCACGTGGGGTGATTGTGGCGAGACATGACGCAGTCCTTGTCTAATCGGAGCGCACCATCTCTATTATCACCTGAGTAAATAAATGCAACGCGCGACTCCAAGGTGTGCAGTGAAGAGGGTGTGAGTCAATATAGAATTTAGTTCCGTTATTTGGAGCAAAAGGAAGAGTCCATAAGCAATTAAATTCACTCTATATTATCAATTTCAATTTTATCTTCCAGGAGTTTACAGGAAACACTGACCAGCTTACGGTGGTACCACATGACCTGAACCCTCCAATCAGGACGCGAGTGATCCGTTTTCGAGTTCTAACTTGGTACAGTTGGTATGCGATGAGGGTAGAACTGTATGGTTGCCACGGTAATGGATCTCTCATTTAAATTCATCGTGCGCCTCTTTCAGAACTGTTGGTTTGTGTTTATGTTTCAGCTCAAAAGCTAATTTTTTTTTTACTGTTTTGTTGCTAATGATACTTTCAAATATTTTTTCTTCGACCAGTGACATGGGCAGGTTGTAAAGCAGAGGAAGAGAGCCTGTACGGCTGTCAAAGTAAGAAGCCGATATCTATTTTACAGCATTTTTTTACCATTAGTGCATAATTTCTACACAATCCCGCTTAATACGGAAAAGGTGCAAGTAGGAAAAACCTAAGTCATTTTTTCATTTTCAATTCAGTCAGAGTTTTACCTGCTTTCCCCCGACCCCACCCAAAGTAGAAATTCGATAATATGTATAACATTCAGTTGTTATGTTAAGCACGGAATGTTTTGGAACTTTTTTTAGGATCACGGGTGGACTGACTTTGACTTATTTTAATGGCCATTTTAGAGAAGAGTTTATTGACAGTGTGTATGCTCACTAGGAAGTAATAATCTTTTCTCTTTATATAGATTGCATAAAAGCCCTCGGCATGGAAAGCTATGCAATTACTGATTCACAAATCAGTGCGTCTTCAGAGTACAATGGCATTTACGCTGCAGTTCGAGGCAGACTTCATCTTAAGACCGTACCAGGTTGGGGAGGTGGTGCTTGGGTGGCTCATGTGGGTGATAACAACCCATGGCTACAGATAGATTTGATTAAGCATTATATCAAAACTGTCAGGGTAGCGACACAAGGAAGATTCTCCTCGCCCCAGTGGGTGACAAAGTATTCTTTGCTGTACAGTAACGATACAAGTAATTTTTTGTTCTACAAAGTCCAAGGGCAAGGTGCAAACAAGGTGAGTGTTGCAATAAACATGGCTTTAATATCAAGATGAAATTATTCCAAAACAATATGGCGGGCCCTTAAGCAAATGGCGCTCAACATGCAATGGGACACTAGAACAGAACAGAAAGTGCCAAATACAACGAGTGTCACTTTCATTGGCCCCTTTACGATAGTTACTGAAATCCCTCGGTGCCTTAGCACTCTTAGTATCTCGAACCGAAACTGATTTATCCTGGTTTTTTTTTATTACTTTTTACCTTAATTCTAATGCTTTGATGATTCAAATCCTTGATAACTTAAAGGCGCACTCGGTTCCCCTCGCAGCTTTTCCCCGATAAGAACTCAAACTTCTTTTTCAAAGTACCGTACATAAGATGTTTTTCTTGGTTTTGAACCATAACATCATTCCTTTTTTTTTGCTTGATCGCCTAACAGTTAAGTTGTCGGCCGCGTAAATAATATGATGCATTTTAAATTCTTTATTAGGAGTTCAGTGCAAACTCAGACGGGCGCACTGTTGTATCACATGACCTGAGCTCCCCAATTACAGCGCGTTACATCCGTTTTCTCGTGCTTGCTTGGTACGCCTGGCCATCAATGAGAGTGGAGCTTTATGGTTGCCATGGTATAGAGAAAACTTTATTTTGCAGATATCTTTGTCAACACTGAATCATAACAAAAATTCTCTGAAAGTGATCATATGCAACCTCTGCAACCTTCGTACCTTGCGTTTAACTCATTAAATTTTGAGCCTGTCCTACAAAATAGATGACTAAGGCAAGTCTTTCCAACCAACTCGTTTTCATTTTGTTTAATACCTAAATAACAAGTAAGATATTCATAAAGCATGGAGTCTGGGGCCAGTGTTGCAAAAGTATGGTTGTACAAATTTGACAGGCCAAATCCGGGTCATGATCGAGTAAAGATATGCTCGATCACACAGTACAGCTTCATTTTAATTGCCTCTAGGAGTTAAGTGGTGTGTAGAATAGCAACAGTAAACCTTTAGCATCTATTCATTATGCACCTAGATTGTCAACGGGCTCTTGGAATGAGAAGTGGTGAAATTGCTAACTCACAAATTAGTGCTTCTTCGGAACTCGATGATTTTCACGCCGCCATTTTGGGGAGACTGGAGTCTAGGATAGCTGGCACCAAGAAGGGAGCATGGGTCGCCCCCCAGGAGGACCTTAACCCGTGGTTACAGATTGATTTGCTGAGGCAGGACACCAGGATAACACTGATAGCCACACAAGGAAGATACGACGACGCCCAATGGGTTACAAAGTATTCACTGCTCTATAGCAATGACACAAGTAACTTCTTATACTACAAGGAACAAGGGCAACAAAATACAAATAAAGTAGGTCAGGCTCGACAAAGAAACAACTTAAAATGGTGTAGAATGCATATTGACGGGTTCATTGCAATACATTAGGACGTCTCCTCTAATCAGCTTTTTCTTGCCATCCGACGGCTCCGTACACGCTTTCATGGAAAACATCATTCGTATAAGGGCCGCAATAGTTTGTGTTAGGAAGACCGGAAATAGTTGTATGGCCCGAGAGTTACGAGCTGAAAGAAATGAACAAGAAAGAGAAGGAAAGTCAGTCATATGATGATAAAAATGGCTATTGCCTGGTGCAAGGGTCCGTTCATCATGAAGTCGAGCCAGACATTTTTTTCGTTTGGCATTCGTATTCAGTCAATGAGTACATGCAATTCAAAGTGTTCCAATTGTCCTGTAGGGGGATAGATACTTAGGTTCTCTCCCTTGTTATTTGTTCAAGGTAAGAACGTGTTCAGACTATTTTACATCTACTGAGGTAATAAAAGGAACGTATTTTGAACGATTTCATTGTTAGTTATGTGTCATTATTTATTATATCGTGGGTATTATTTTCTATAAGAAGTTAAATCAGGCGATAACGAAACTTAAGAGCGCTTTTTCATCAATATTTTTTCAGTAAATATGAATTAAGTTATCTTTCTGGTAAACTAAGGACTCGGTTACCATCATGATATCCATGGTAACAATTCCTCTTTTTATTTCAACCATTAGGAATTTGTAGGAAACACCAACAGTCACACGGTTGTTTCACATGACCTTGACCGACCAATCACGGCGCGTTATGTTCGATTTCAAGTTCTCACGTGGCACAACTGGGCAGCAATGAGAGTGGAGGT
The DNA here is from genome assembly GCF_964205215.1 of Stylophora pistillata. Lineage (NCBI taxonomy): Eukaryota > Metazoa > Cnidaria > Anthozoa > Scleractinia > Pocilloporidae > Stylophora > Stylophora pistillata. Next base: position 17,028,748 of record NC_142529.1, read on the forward strand.
GTATGGTTGTCATGGTAATATCATACATTTCTTTACATGTATATTATATTCTCGTTGTTACCTTTTTTTATGCCATCCTCTCAATTTCAATTAAAGAGAAGAGATAGTTGAACGTTGCACTTAAAGACAAACCAAGTACCTGAAAATAGTTTTGTTTTGAATGTGGGCTCTCCTTTTCGCTTATCCACACAAACATCTTTTAGAAGAAATCCGCAACTAAGTCCAGCAATCAAATTATGAGCTCGAAATTTCTACCCTGCAATGAAAATCGAGAACAGATAATCTATTATATGTAATTGTTTTATGATCATTAATTTACAAGTCATTCAAACTTGAAAAGTAAGACTCCAGTTTTTAACTTCATTTGCTTATAACCGCACTCTTTTATGCTATCTATCACTGAATAGGAATCGAGTCAAATAAACAATCAGATTGTGGCATTTGTGGTAGAACACTATAGCTACTCTTATTTCTTAGCGTGTCTTAAACTATTTTAAATATATTTCAATTAATTTTCATTATTACATTTAGTTTTTTCTACAACATTTGATATGATACAGAGCTGTTTAGGTTTTTGCCATGCGCGTGTTAAGTCCGGTTAAAGGAAGGGTGGGGGGATAGAATTCGAAATTCAGGTAACATAGCGAGTTTCCGAATTTGAACAATTAGATATTTTGATACGCAGGATCACTACATAACTGATTCCATTCATTTAACCAATGGACTCCCTGAAGGATTAGTATTACCTCTGATCTACCTCAAAGATGCCGTCTTTTTCCTCTACAGATAATTAAAGAAGAAGAGGACTTCAAGAAGATTTGAACCTCAGTGACTTTTTTAATTAAGTTTTTTTGTGATAGTTTTGAATGATCAAGCATAGTCGTTGATAAAGAAGAAACAACCATAACAGCTCGCAGCTATTGTGGTATTTTGTGACCACAGGGTCACTAAATCAACGGTACAACTCAACTACTGATCAAATATGAGCTCTTAACCGCATAAATTATATGTAGTAGTTATGAAAAATCATTGGTATGTTAACCAATTGTAATTGTGCCACATGACCTCATTTGGTCCAAAGAGAGTCGACCTTGTTGAATTTCGATCTTGCAAATGGCTCCTCCAGCATTCAGGGCAGTGAAGAAAAATCAAGTCACTTGGCAAAATATTGCAGCTTTCTTATTGGCCAATAAAAATGTTTTTTTTCTTAAAAAGCTTAACATTCTGACAAGATCCAATGTTAATGGGTAGCTTTTTCCATTCTTTCTCTGCCGCGACTGCAAAAGTCAATCCTCCCTCTATTTTTCCCGAGCATTTTTGCGCATCTCAGGGTTATGTTTCCATACCTCGACTGCCACATAGAAATATCACTAATTCGAACAGCGTCAGTAATTAAAGTTTTGTTGTCATTTTCACATTCTCACTTTCCTGATAATTAGTGTTGCATTGCGTGGCTTGCGAGGTTTTTTTTTTTTTTAGAAAAACCATATGTCTAGAACATTTTCTTGGGTTTTGAAATATTATACTTGTCTCTTAACCAACCTTCTATTTCTGAAAGATCATCGTCCGAAGCGCGAGAAAAGTGAGGGCCCCAGAGTACTAAGAAAATACAAACGCAAGGGGCTGTGGGAACGGAATGACTGATATTAACAATAACCTCGGTCAGAGACGCTCTTTCATCGCCCATCGTTCAATGGCAACATTGTTTTGTTTTGAAAGTTTTGCGAGATGCGTGTAAGAATAATGTACACCCTTTAGATGGATTCGTAGGCAAGGAGAATCGTACGATTTATCTTTCCAGAGAAAACAGCTCCTCTCCTTAATAGAGCCAGTTATTTTATGTATAGTTGGCTCAGTTACCGTTTTTATTGTCAGACAATATCATGAGAGCGGTCAAAGGTTCGTCCCAGGACCTAATAAGTAATTCTCCCCTCTGAGTGTTGAAGATTTCCTTGTTTCTCAGATAAAATAATTTGTTGCTGTGCTGAGTTCAAACCCTCTTACTCATAATCATAGGCTTGTCTGTTCTCACAACCTGTTTGAAAGATAACATATTGAAGTCACAACGAGAAGTGACCAGTGAGTCATTTCTAAATGTAGACAGATCAAGAAGCAATCATCTCTTCGATCTAATTTGACACAGCGTGATAGTTGTCATTGACATCTGCTAACCACCTTCGACTCAAGCTTTTTCAGTTAACAGGAAGATGGTTCATTCACTGCGTTTTACTATTTCACCTTACTCTAGTCTGCTTTGTTTAACCCTCCTATGAGTGGTGTACTACAAGAAACTGTAACACCACAAGATAAAATCTGCTTTGACATCCGATAGCAGTGTTGCTAAAAAGATAATTAGATTCACATATATTCGGTTTTCATGTGGAGAAAGCTAATTAGTGGAAACGCTTATTTAAGCATTTTATAAAACTTGCTGAAAAGGGGCCCCTCGAAACTGCTATAATCCTCCAGGTTGTTTTAGTTTCGAGCGGCTGATAATGTTTCAAAATTTAACATCTTCTGAAGGCATTAACTTGGGTTTCTTTGGGGGTATGTCTTATCTAGAGCATGACAATGGCGTTTGGAATCTACAAGCAGTATTTTTGGAGCCAGCATGATGAAGATAGCAGGGCGAGTCATATTTTGCAATTACGCCTATATCTTTACCTTTTGCGCGAAATTAGAGTAAATTTTGAATCTAGAAGTGGTGCACCAGGGATAATTCGCCAAATTGAAGGAAACGAAAACAAATGTGGATGACATGCTGGAAACTTATATTATTTTCTTGTAGAGATAATCAACAAAGAAGCTACAAAGATGGCGAAGATGCGCATGAATGTCAAATACCAAACTTCGAGCGTCAAGCTGAATATTCTAACACTACTTACATTTATTTTGTTTTGCTTTGTTTTGATTGGTTTCGTTTTTCAGAACAAAATCACAGTTTCATGTCCTATCAATCAATCAATCAATCATATCCTCTATTTAAACACGATGAGGTTTAAAGCTGGGGGCTTGTGGGGTCGTGTGAATATGATTACAATAACAATAAGAATAGTGTCCCTTAAAAAATCACTCTACAAAATATACAGTAAGAATAATAAAAATGATTTACATTATTTATCTCTAAGTAAATTGACTACAGCGTTTAAAACATAAAAATAGTTAAAAGCATTTAAAATCTTGGTAGTGCCTGGGTAGTGACTGGACTGATTGTGCGCTAAAATCGAGATCCTTAAAATAAAAGTCCTTCTTTCCTTTGCGATATAAAACTGAAAACTGGTCTGTAAAATAATTTGAATATATCAACAAAGTTGAAATGGTAAATTGGCCACCGTAACGATTACGAAAGCTGTAATGTGAAATGTTTCGAGACAGCGTTCCAGAGTATAGCGCCTCTATAGCTAATGGAGTTTTTAAGAAACTGCGAGTTAAAACGCGGGACAATCAAGTTATTACTCCTTCGAAAATTGTATGTGGTGCATGGTTTGTATGTTAAGTATGACAGAGCCGTAGGTGCTTCCCCTATAAACACACTATGGAGTAGTTTAATTAATCGAAGTTTATGATAGAGGGTTAAAGTATTCCAGTTCGAATGTCGGTAAACTTCCTCAGTAGGCATATCTCGGGGCAAGTTGTATATAATTCTGGCCGCCCTACGGTGAAGTACTTCTAGCGAATGTAGAAGCTCTGCATTGGGGCAGCCGCCCCAGACGACTTGTTCGTATAGAACTGATGGTAGTATTATCTTGAAGTATAAGTTCAATCGGAAGTTTCTGTTCAAGAACGAACTCCTTTTCAATAGGCAAAGTTTGTTTACAAAATTCTTTTTTACATTAGTAAAGTGGTGGGTCCATGAAAGTCTCTCGTCGATAGTACCACCAAAACGACGAGAGTATTTCGCCCACTCGATCCGATCCTCCCCAATTGTCACCGAGTTTAGTGGCCCGATGTGTGGTTTCTTCATCAACAGTGTTATTATATTGAAACCTTTGGGGATCCCCTTGGGGACCCCTGAATGACCTCACGGGTACTCCGAACATGGGAAGCCATGTGCGCGTTAGACCATCGAACTTTATTGTTAGCGGGCATTGAAAAGCTCAGTTTATTGTTGATTTTCGACTGAATGACATTATAACAAACAGCATAGCCTCACACTTTGCCGAGTGAGGGGTTAAAGAGTTCTCTAGGCACCAACTGTTCAATTCCGATAAAGCTTTGTTTAAAGAAGTGACAGTGTTGTCGACAATGTCCCCAATGCAGTAAACGGTTGTTTCATCTGCGTACATGTAGACAAAGCCAGACGTAACAGCACTTGGTAGGTCATTGGTGTACAATGCAAACAATGTTGGGCCAAGTACCGATCCTTGGGGAATCCTGCAGGTTACATTTAGCACATTTGAGTGTTGGCCGTTTACTACCGTGAATTGAGTTCGATCAGTTAGATAATCTGTCAGCCATAATAGAAGAGAACCTTGTACTCCAAATTGAGAATTCAACTTATGCAGCAGGATATCATGAGATACACAATCAAAAGCTTTTCTGAAGTCGACAAATGCCACAGCAACCACTTTAGCAGCATCAATAGCTGTTCTGCAGATTTCCGACAGGTGTACAAGCAATAGTTCAGTTGAGTGCCCCTCACGGTAAGCCCACTGTTTTTCTGTAACTAGGTTATTCTGGAAAACATGTCGAACAAGAGATTCTGTTGAACAAGGTGAAAACATGTCGAACAAGAGATTCTGTTGAACAAGGTGAAAACATGTCGAACAAGGGATGTCCGCTATAAGAACAATGTACTGACGAAGATGATATATTGCATGGAAAGGTTATTACATTTAGGAAAAAATGCTATGACATTTAGGATTTCATTACATTTAGGACCAAATGTTATTACAAGCAGGATAGTTATACATTTAGGTCTTCTTCAGCGCCTGTATGAGACATTGAAGACTACATTAAAGGAGATTATATTGAAAATACTGACTTTAAAGAAGTTTATCCCGAACCCTCTTCCTAACCGCAAGTCCCCACATAACTCGATTAAGAATCTGTCTTCTTACTGGCAACTGTTTTAAGAGGGTCTCGATGCTGTGATTGCTAGCGCTCTTACGGATAACAGTTAATTTCTCTCTGTAACGGTAAACAATGTCAAAATTTAATTTCCATCATTATGAAAGTTAACGATTAATTCTCAGTTTTCTGAAACACATTTATTCGCCTCATTTTCCATTAAAGTCAAGCAACAAGAGAAATTCTAGGTCAAGCTGATATAGAACAATTTTCTGTCTCCCCACATTGGCCACAAAACAAGACACACAACAGTCTAATATTTCAACACTTTCATAATGACAACTGTAAGTTGGAAATAGTTATTTTACAATTAAATTTTTTTGCAAGAAAAGGTTAAAATACCATCTTGAACTTATTTTAACAGTTTTACGGCTGAAGGTTAACCCCGTTGAGACCCTTTAACAAATTTACAATGAAAACGATTTTAACTTAATCGCTTCTCTAAACGAGGTAATTAGGGACTTTAAGAAACCACGACGGCGACGCCAAAGAAGACTTTGATTAAAAAATGAATTTCTACTCTTAGGTAGAATTTCAAAAATGGCTGCAGGAGCTTACTGTCTCATACAGCGCCACAGCTCAACTTCAGCATGACGTATAAAGTAGCCGTTGAGTTCCAAATGGAAATTTAAATAATTTGCGTCGCGGTTTCGGTTCGCAGACGACGCAAATTTTGGCGATTTCACGTTGTTGTTTTGCATAGGACGGCTAAGAAATGTACAAAGTTTCAAAACGCATGTGCTGAGCTATTGTTCTGCCAATTAGATCTCTTGTTTTTCCACGTCCTCGTTACCGTCGCCGTCGTGGTTTCTTAAGGTCCCTATTGGCTTGTTTGGCCGGGAGTCCATACAGCTGGTAGAACACTGCACCGGTATCTTCTAAGGTCATGGGTTCAAATCCCGTACAGGCCTGAATTTCTTTTCAGGCCTTATTTTCACTACTACATAAGTAGTGTTTATTACTGCGAGGATCGCTTTCACACATTTCTTAAAACCGCTGTACACATATATGATTTTCATATACTCAAATACATTGATTCTCGACAGTTGAAAAATTTGCCTAAGAGTTGTACAACATTTTGGTTGTTTAGACAACAACAATCGTTTCGTTTTAGCCAATAAATTGCTCCTAGAACATCCTCAAGTGTATGCATTAAAAAACAATGTTACTGCCAGATCAAAATCTCCTTTAATTTCTCGCACGATTGAGTTGTCATAACTGAGGTAGTAAATTGAGACAAGAGACCTACGAATTTTGAATGTGAAAATTGATGTTTACCAATGCCACATGGAGCGATGAAATTAGGTATCATAATGCTAATTGAGGTTGCCTGAATGTAAAGCCGAGAACCAATAAAACTAATTTACTGCTTTTAAAATTTCTTTTAGGGTCGCCTTTATAAGCTGGTGAACTGCGCGCATTTTCAATTAGAAAAGAATTGAATCGAATTGAGTAGAGTTGACAGTTGAGATCTGAGCCAGTCCCGCTAGCGGTAACTTGCAGTAGACAAACCAAAGCCAGAAATAAAAAGGCGTCCACTGAGTGTTAGAAAAAGCATCTAACAATAGATGCTTTTGAGCTGATCTTAAACTGTGCTCCGGAAAGTTAAAAACAAAAACAAAAACAAGATAATATAAAGTTTATGTTTTCTTGCAAAAATTCAACAAAATTTGCTGTCTATGCACGATACGGAAATTAAAAATAAGTAAATGAACTTCTCTCTGGCTTGCTATGACGTCGACTGATAATGGTGTTTGTTGAGAGATTATCCTTTCTTTCGAAGCTTCACTTCTCGACCAAATAATCATTTGTAAGACTATATTTTAGCCGTGGCATTATCAGCCGACATCCCAGCCGCTTGAAGGGGTTAATTTACTAGGTACGGGGGTCTGCTCAATGCAATTAAATTTTTGAATGAGATTAGGAAATTCAGATGATGAAAAGATATTTGAATTTATTTTACAAAACAAGCCAGGCTGAGTGCAGCAAGAATAAACGGATAGCGAAAATCTGCATATAGAGAAACCCTTTTTCAAGCAGACTCCTTACCAAGTCGACATGATCCCAATGTTTTTCTTTCCCTCCCAAGTTTCTGTAAAGTGAACATACTTTTAACCCTTTTGGAAACCTCTTTTAACCAACTGCACCTTATTCTTTGTGTTTATATTCCCCTTCCGATCCCATACTCTTATCATTTCCTAAAGTTCTGAGTAAGATACTGAAGTCTTTAGCTATCAAGAATTTCTTCCGATGGCGTTCGTTTCATTTATTCTCAATCAAGAACTTAGTGAGGACGGTTGATTCAGGGAGGACAAATTTCGTAGATGGTCGAATGCGATCTTTAAAGGGTTTGGTATATCAAAGTACTGGGGGGGGGGGGGTAGATTTTAAAAATTTGCATTTTATTCTAGTGGTCTACACCAATAAAAAAAAGCAATTTCATCCTTATGTCATTATAACCATTTAATACCATTTTACCAGGATGCATTCTGAAGCCTACATTCATAAATCCTTCTTCCCACCGTTGGCAATGACTGCATTGGTAATTTTTACTTACTGCTGGTATTTGTCACATCGGGAGTTGTGTCGGATTTTCCTTCATTGTCGGAAGGAACATGAAGGATGAACATGCCCTACTTGGACACGCGTTTAAAAATGTTTCAGTGGCAAGAGTCATGGATTGTTACAAGGCATGCCAACCAAACTGTCGGTGCATATCTTTCAACTTCTTGACTAATACCGACCGGGAAAACTGTCAACTGAACGAAGAAAACAGACATTTAAAACCTGATTCGTTGAAACCAACGATAGGCTCGTAGTATTATGATATGGTGATCATCCTTGACCATAATGTTCAGGTAGGACTGTCTTTGTGATTCTGAATGGCTGGTCCGGTACTTTTTCAACAACGTGTAAAAAACTCCCTGCAGTATCTTCCTTTTTAAGATGAAAATGTGTATGTTTTTATGAATCAAAATGCTGTTCAGGTAAGGTAATGGCACTCGCGCACACGTGAGCAGAAATTTAAGCAATTCCAGCAGTTCTTTTCGATTCAGGATTTTATTGTGTTTTGCCTTTTTTTCTGTCGTAAAGAACTAAAAATAATAACAAATCCTTTTTCACTTGCAAAGACTGCAGGTTCATCTTCTCCTTGCACCCAGTGCTCCAACAATTGTTGCAGAGATCATCCCTGTCTCAATGGAGGAACATGTCGGGAGAACTGTGAGGCACTTGGTAAACGATTCACCTGTGATTGTCATGAATATTTTTCTGGATAATTGTGTCAAATTTTCGGTAAGATATTTCTCACATTAGTTAACTCTCACAAAGGAGAATCGAAAGTAACAGGAGATCATCCTAATTACAGTCAAATGAAATAAATCATAGGTTGACCTGCAATTGAAATGCAGTAAAATAAATACACGATTCTCGTATTTGAGCTGTAATTAAAGAAATTGTATCTCAGGCTTCGACAGAATTTAAGCCCGCGCTTTCCATATACTAGTTGGGCTCTTTAGTACCACATGGGCTCGATCAATTTCGTAACATATGATTTATTATCTTAGGAAAAAACAATGGGGTACATCGACTATTTAGGGACGCAACACCGAATTTTTAGTGGATGAGTTCTAAACAAGCCCTTTGATTGTATCTCAGCACATGCAAGGTTGCTTTGTTATTACTGACGAATTAGCCTTGTTTCAGAATGGAGTCAACTGCATAGATTCGTCCTGCCAAAGTTATTGTTGGCCGTAAAATATTACTCATCACATTATAAATACTAATCATAAATATTACTCATGACATTTATGTGACTGTTTAGAATGTTCACACGCCCTCGGCATGGAGAGCAATGAGATTTCAGACGTGCAGATCACAGCTTCTTCACAAGTCGATAGTAACTATGCCGCCCCAAACGGCAGACTACACTTTACAGCCGTTTCGGGTTACATAGCCGAAGCGTGGGCAGCGGCTTCAGGGGATTCCACACCATGGCTACAGATTGATTTCATCAGAAAGTAAACTCACATAACAGGTGTGGCCACACAGGGCAGACAAGATTCACATCAGTGGGTAACAAAGTATTCCATCCTGTATAGTGACGATTCGATTACCTGGCCGCACTACAAAGAACAAGGAGACGTCGTGAAAAAGGTTGGGTTGAGTTTAATGACACCATTATATTTTGAGTTAGAAATTTTCATCGCGTATAGAAATAGAGGGCAAATGATCTGATTGTTTTAGTACAAATTTGCTGGTCTTTGGGTTACACATTGTTCAGTTAGTCCATTCTCTTTACTCTATCTACTTTTATCAGTGTCGTCAGTATGAATCTTAAATTTTTTTTAACCTCAAATGCAGCCATCTGATTGGCGACTGTGCTCACGTACTGACTGTCTAATCCGTGAAGATCGTGAATAGAATGAGTAGATTATGGTTGTAAAACAAGACGAAATAAAAGCATTGTTGAATTTTGAAGAACCCGTAGATTTTAATCATGCAATAGGGTTTTATTTTCTACATTTCTATGCGTGATAGTTGAACCGGATTTCATCGTCATTAATTATCACACGATAGTAATCTGGGGCTCATAATCTAATTGTCAGATAGAAGCAAATAGCGTAACCATTCAGACTGCTTCAGTTAGGGTGCAACACCTATTGATCTTAGCAATACGTGATAACGGCGGTTCAAAAGAGGAAGATCGTTAGAATCAAGAAGGTTCAAGTGTAGGATACACAGAATTCGTGGAACTGTTAGTGTTAGCTAGCAAACTGGGCTTAGTTGGTTGAAGGTGGATAAGCGCTAACCCAGGGTTAAATTTTTATACATGTTTCTACATTTCTCTGTGTAAAAGCCGTTTTGGGAAAATTTTACCTGATATTTGTAGAGCATTCAGTTATCTAATTGTAGACAGAAAGAGATAAACTGAATCTGCTATATTCAAGCTTTCAGGCTATATTAACCCAGCTTTAAACAACGTGGTCCAGGTCTCTTTATTCCTCTATTCAAGAGCCTTTTTGGGATAGTTTCCCTTATTCGTTTTAGAGCATTCAGTCATCAAATTGTAGACGAAAAGAATCAAACTGAAATTTTCTTTTTTTCTTAAGTCTCTTTTGCAGCCATAGAATGGCAGAACAAAGCATTTCCATTTTAAAAGACTAAAAAGAACAGAGAAGTGTTGATTCATTGATAACTCAGATTAAAGCATATGAGATGGTGTGGAGACTGAAAGTGTTATGGAATGAAAATAATAATATATAACATATCTTTACATTATTTTTTTGTTTATATGACTCGTTTAGGAGTTTACTGGGAATACCGACCATAACACGGTAGTATTGCGTGACCTGAGACCTCCTATCACAGCACGATATATCCGTTTTCTAGTTCTCACTTGGCACGCCTGGCCATCCATGAGGGTCGAGTTGTACGGTTGTCATGGTAATAGATTCAAGTTTTTTTTACAGATATTTAAATTTTAGCTTGATCTAAAAACACACAAAATTTGATGGAATAAATCTTAGACCGACGCCTGTTCTGACATCAAATATTTCATGTCTGAGTTTTTTCGCATCTTTTTTTATTAACATAATTACCTGGTGTTAGACTGTACTAGACTGAATTTCATCTACTAAAATTTAATCACAAGTTCTGCAGTCTGATTGGCTAATTCACTCTCTAATTCCAGAGGATTTTGTGCCTACAATAATCTGATTTCAAGTGCTCAAGGAATTGGCCATTCTTTTAAACTTGTAAATCTCTATTTTACTAGCAGTTTCCCATGCTATTATCATTTAAATTACTCTTAATGTTTCCTATGCTATTGCTATTGCTAATGATACCTCTACACATGACAACTTTTTTTTGACCAGTGACTGGGGAAGATTGCAAAGTAAAGGCAGAGAGACATTACGGCTGTCAAAGTAAGTTAAAAAAAAAAAAAAAAAAGAAAAAAGAAAAGAAAAAAAAATATCGTAATTTTCAGAATTTCCCTTCTTTTCCTCCTGAGCTTGATATCTATTATCATATTTTAAAACTGCAAAGTTGAAAAAATAAATTTCAGCAACAAGGCAAAAGTAAGATAGTGACTACAGATATGCTACAGAAAATCACTTTGCGTTACACTCACATTAAACTAAAATCCTCTCAACGAAATCGTTGGAGAAACCCATGAAACTACATATAAGTGAACAGGCGTGAGATTTCAGTGCGCATGCGTTCCTCTCGGGAGGTCAACGGGCTCATATAAACAGTCTTTATTAAAAAGTGAGCCTAAGTCGCATCCACCCCTCTTCCTCCTCTCCTCCTCTTCCTCGTTTCTTCAACCCCCCAACCCCCCCCCCCCCCCCCGTACGTCGGATGGGTCATCGATAAACCTTCATTAAATCAAAATTGGGTGAATTCAGTCAGACATTTTGTCTTTTATTTCAACTAACAACGGCTGTAGTGTACGTATTTAATAAAGTTCTCTCTCTTTTTAAACGTTTAGATTGTCTGGGCCCTCTTGGTATGGAAAGTTATGCAATAATGGACGCACAAATCAGTGCCTCTACAGAGGTCGATGCTAATCACCCAGCAAAACGAGGCAGACTACACCTGAAAGAGGAACCGGGACGAGCAGGTGCATGGGCAGCGGCCCCTGGTGATACCACAGCATGGCTACAGATTGATTTGATAAAGAAGTACGTTAAAATACGGGTGTTACCACTCAAGGGAGGCATGGAGCGGCTCAGTGGGTAACAAAGTACTCTCTGCTTTACGGTAATGATACAAATAGCTTAGTGTACTACAAGGAACAGGGACAAAGTACGAACAAGGTTAGTGTAATTAGAAGCATTTTAATTCCCAAATGGTAAACACCACTGCGTACACTGTTGAGTTATGGATGCACGCGGGAGGTTGCTAAGCATTTAAGGAGAGTAAGAGTCGCGGAATGCGATAGCCAGGAGCCACTCTAGCTTCTTGAGTGCTTAGTAAACCTCCAAAGTGCATCCATAACTCAACAGAGCACACTGCAGTGTTTACCATTTGTATTATAAAATAACATCAATCCATTGTAGCAAAATAGTTCCCTTTTATTTAACACTGAAATCTTACGTGATTAGTAAAAGTAAGTGCACGGAAACTAGTCTGCATCACGTCAGTAGCGTACACCCATCGGCAAATGGTAGACACTGAATTGACAAATCAGAGCGCGCGCTTGACTTTGGTTATGTTATAATAAAACAGGTAGCATATTATATTTCATTTACGCTATCCTAGCTGTAGGCAGGACAATTGACACGTTTTGAGCTATGTTTCTTGTAATGTTACTTTTAAGGAGTTCAATGGAAACACGGACCAGAACACTGTTGTATTACATGACCTAAGCCCTCCTGTCACAGCACGTTATATTCGTTTTTTCGTTCTCGAGTGGCAAGCCTGGGTATTAATGAGAGTGGAGCTGTATGGTTGTCATGGTAATCCTTAAAAATTCCATCGTATTCTATTATCAATTGTCTTGCTTCATCATCACGTGATATGCTGTAGGTGACATTTAAAGAAGAAATTGAATCCTTTCGAGAACCTGATATTGCTGCGAGTAAAGCCCATACTTTAGACTTAAACCCAGGTTTTTTTTTTATTGTTGAATAGGACAGAAGAACTTGAGGCTAAACCAAAATGGAATCATCGAAATAATTGAAAAACATTGCTGAAAGAGTTATTGACAGTGCAAGTGAAGGTCATGTTTGTAAATTCTAAGAGTTTAGGGATGGAAACGAAATAACTTATCGATTTATTTTACTCTTAGATTGTCGTCGCGCTTTTGGTATGAAAAGTGGTGAAATTTCTAATGCACAAATCAACGCCTCTTCAGAACTCGACGATAATCACGCCGCCATACTAGGGAGGCTTCAGTCAAAGGTAATTGGAGACAAGAAGGGTGCATGGGTCGCCCCCTAGGAGGACCTTAACCCGAGGCTGCAGATTGATTTGCTGAGGCAGGACACCAGGATAACACTGATAGCCACACATGGAAGATCTGATCTCGCCCAGTGGGTTACAAAGTACTCGCTACTGTACAGCAATGACACAAGTAACTTCTTATACTATAAGGAACAAGGGCAACAAAATGTAAATAAGGTAGATTCGAGAACTGTTTTGAACTAGTTGTAGTTGGCAGACTTTTAGTAACTCAGTAACTGTAGCAGGCATGGAAACATGGTGCTATCTCTCGAGACACTCAGTTGCAACGCCTCTAGTATCAGTGGACACCGAGATCGAAGTAACCTCAGCATAAAAAAACCACTTTTTTTTTTGTTTCCTTTTTTGACCTTTCAGGAATATAATGGAAACTCCGACAGCCACTCTGTGGTATCATATGAACTTAACCCACCAATTACAGCGCGCTATGTTCGTTTTCAAGCTCTCACGTGGCACTACCGGGCAGCAATGAGGGTGGAGGTGTATGGCTGTTAAGCATATGGTAATGTCAACGATATTGTCATATTTTAACTTATAAAGTTCAGTAACTATACAATGTTTCGCTCCGACAAAGGGCTAACGCTCGAAACGTCAGCTTTTGTAATCGTTACGGTGGCCATTTTACCATTTCAACTTTGTTGATACATCCACTGAATTATACAATGTTTTGACAGCTGTCATTTGATGCCAATCGCGCATAAGAAGTATTATAATAGTGCAGACGCAAAGAAAGACGCTGATTGATATTAGTGCGAGCTCGCAATATGTCATGAACACTGGTCAGAGGATTCTTTAGGGTCACTTAAGGCGACCCTGTGGTATGACAGCTGTCACTTAAACATCTCAACGCGGATGTCCGCTATAAGAACAATGCACTGGCTGAGATGATCGATTGCATGGAAGGCTTATTACAATTTGGACAAAATGCTGTAACAAGTAGGACAGTTATGCATTAAGGCCTTCAATATCGCCTGTAAGGGACATTGAAAAAATTACATTAAAGATTACATTGAAAATACTTGCTTTAAGGAAGTTTATAGCGAAGACTCCTCTTGACCGCAAGTCCCCACATAATTCGATAAAGAATGTCTTTTTACTGGCAACCGTTTTCAGAGGGTCTCGATGCTGTGATTGCTCTTACGGATACAGTTAAACACACCTCAGTCTGAATTGTATCTTTATAATTTTGTTTTCTTAACAAGAGTCTGAGGGAAAGGTGTACTGCTGGATGAGATTAACTACATAGAACTTCTTTAGTCTCTTTCTGATAGTCCTTAGCTTCGAGCTTCGCTCTCGAAAAACTGAACGCATCTCGGAACAAAAATTGTCCGCGGATAAATATCCGTGCATGTTTTCGCGCCTAATAGAGGCTATTGTTTTTTATATATAGGGACTATAATAATGATAAATTCACCTTGTCACTTCCCCAGTGACAAGTCACCAGTGGCTATAATTAAGCCAAGTGAAATTTTTAGGCCAAAGTACACTTTTTTCTCATGTAACGATTAAGTCATCAAAAACTCTCTTTTAAGCAACCAATGCACGAATTTTTCTCGACCATGCACAAGTTTGTATGAATCTCTGGTATCGAGATTTCAATCAGATCTGTTCTACAGAGGAAAATCCATACAAAGTTTTTCTTCTAAATGCCAGGCTAAAATCGAAAAATGAATAAGAAAGTGGCATACTGAAACACAGTGAAGTTGTCGTAAAGGAAGTAAGTTTTAAATGATTTATGAGAAGAGAAATATTGGAACTTAGGTGGCTCGTACCGGTTTTCATCTTTTTGATGGTCTGTAACTTTGAAAGAATACAACAGAAAGACTGACCATGGCCAGTTGAACACTTTTACGAGGTTATATAATAGTTGGGTAAAACTAGTACGAGCCACCTCAATGGATCCAACCAGTTTGACTTTGTGCATTATCTTTTCTTCCTTAGCGACCTCTCCTTCCAGTGCAAAATATGGCACCTCAAGGGAGGGTTAAGTGCGTATGCTCGATCGCAAAAGCGCTAGCACCTAAAAAGCATGATTCATGAATGATGAGACCCGACGGCTTTACTAGGAACGCTCTCACAGTTACGTAATTAGTGCTTTCCATTTCCATTATTCATGACAATTTTTTTTTTTTAATTCTTTCTTTCAGGAAAGCGTAGTTGGCTTCCATCATTTACCACGTGCAACTAATTACGGCTAACACCGTTCATTGCTAAGGCTTTTCAAGTGTCAACGTTTCTGCAATCGAGTATTAAATTAATGCCTGCGTAAAATGAAAGTTACCATTGTTTGCGTGTAACGTTCTAAATGTTAAACGTCAATTGTTAGCAAACGCTGCAATTAAATGTTTTTTTGGGGGTGGAGGGGTGGGGGGTGTTTTTTTTTTTTTTATAACACTCTACTATCAGTAGTTCTAACATACCAAATTTTCCCAACATTAAATTTATCTCAGTATGTTTTTGTAATACCTCTGAAATCATAGTAATTTTTATGTGGTGTTTCCAAACGTGAAAAAGATACTTTTTCAACTAAAAACAATTTCAGATTTAACAAAAAAATAGAATTTGTTTCCATTAAGATATATTTCTTCAGTGGATAAACTTTCTTAAATTCCCTAGTTTTCCCAAACGCTACTCTACCCATGATTCCTCTGAGGCATTCAGTAACCAGTCCTCGGATTCATCACCGGTAATCTGGGTCATTAGGACTGACTGAATGATTGTTCTATTGTATACACCGAATGCAAATATGGCGTCCAATTTGAATTGCCATTGTTCTGGACTGACTAGCCTCGTCTTCACGTGGAAACACAAAAGGATTATTACATGTGTGAGAGGCTAGTGAGTCCAGAACAATGGCAATTCAAATTGGACTCCATATTTGCATTCGGTGCATAGTTTGTTCTTCCCTTCTTAAAGAGACTAAAATCGCATAAAATATTAATTTGCCACTGAGGCTAGCAAACTTAAACCATAGTAGTCAGGAAAAGTATTACGTGTCTCACTTTCATAAATAATAATGGAGTTATATCTTACATCTTGTTTTAAAATAAGGTAAATATCATCGCATCCGTGATATATAAACAAAGTATCCCTATCCAGTCTTTTTCAAGTAAATTTGTGTCTAAAGCAATTTTAACAACGCAACATAATGTCAATAGTTATCTACTGATAAATAAAAATCATTTCACATCTGCCCGTAAGTTATCTACTGACAAGTAATCATTAGTTTCATTGCAAGTCTATCGTGTTCTGCAAAGTATCACTCATTTTAAATAAAATGTGTCTAAGACAAATGTGATTACCGGTAGTTAAGCAAATTCGAGCTCAACACATATTTCAAGAACCATTTTCACTGTGTATGAAAATGTTAGAGCAAAGTCTTCTCATGACTCAATCAAATTCTAGGTATCAAATTGCACACCGTCGAAAAATGAATTGTAAATTGTGATCATAAACTAATCAAATTGATGGTAATTATCAAAACTTTATTGCAAAATAAATATATCATCTTAAGTTATTAGCATCTCGACTACTGTACAATCTTTCCAGTATCTCTATTACTCATAAATTTGTAACAAGTCATCCTTGTTCCCAATAAGCTACTCACAGGCCAACAATTTTGACACTGAAACAGCTTTAGAATGGCATCAATTCAGAGGCTGAACTTCAGATATGCCAAACTATTTGTCCTATAGAGTGTGAAAGTTTCTAAAGAAACTGTGGTGCTGCGTCGGTGGGGGTAACAAGGTAATTTTGCTTTATTACACGACTCGGGCAGTCAGAGGGCCAATAACTAAAATTAACCAATCAAAATGCTCTATTTTCGGTCAATATTCTCTCAGTATTGGACCGGGCACTGTCCAGAATAGTCCCGAATGATACCGCACTTGTGTCCCTTTGAACTTCAGTCTTATAATAAATCTCTTATTAACCAAGCTTGCTCGGGACCGTACTGGAAGAATATCGGCCCTCGGTCTTTTTTGTACGGACCTCGCTGCGCTCGGTCCGTACTGTCAAGACCTCGGGCCGATACTCTCCCAGTACGGCCCTCGCGCTTGGTTAATAAGATATCATATTAACTAGGTTGAAATTGTAAACTAGCCACCGTAACGGGTTAAAAAGCTCACGTTTCGAGCGTTAGCCCTTCGTCAAAGAGAATGCTCTGCTCCCTCCTCGTCATTCGCTCTGACGAATGGCTAACGCTTGAAACGTCAGCCTTTTAACTCTTTACGGTGGCCAATTTACAATTTCAACTGAGTTGATATAACCAAATTGTTTGTCCTATACATTACTACATGCCTTGTATAAGACGTGTAAGTTGTGTGTCAAACTAGATACAAGTTGCAGTCGTGTTTGTAGGCATCAAGCATTGGATTCCTGCTTTTTTGCATCATTGCTGGCTGCTGAACCTTGAGTTGGAGAAGGCTCTTTTTCTCTAAATGTGATATATGAATAGATCACACTTCCAAAAACACTGTGTGGAGAGGAACAGACATTTGTCTTTAGTATGTTCCCATGATCATGTCGATTAGAAGTATCTAACCAAATGAGATAAATGTTGGAGTCTGGCAGAGAAGACAAACAATCAGGGCCCAGTTGTTCAGAGAACGGATAACGCTATCCAACGGTAAATCAATATTAAATGGAGTGTTACCAAAATGTACGGCGCTATCCACCGGATACGGATTTATCCAGTGGATAGTGTTACCAAAATGTATTGCACTATCCACCAGATACAGATTAATCCAGTGGACAGCGTTACCAAAATGTGTGGGTGTGCGTGTGTGTGTGCGCGCGCATAGTTTTTGTTATTGCTGTTGTTGTTTTGTTGGTTGCAAACTTGGTGTTACCTCAGGACTGATTTTTCTTTTTTCTTCTTCTTCTTCTGTTTTCTTCTTCTTTTTTCCTTTTACCTAAGAATTGATTTTTTCTTTTTTTTTTTCCCTCTTTTTCCCCATTTTTTTTTTTTCTGGGTGAGCCTACAAGGTAGTTGATTCCTCTTTGAGGAGTAATATACTAGGAGACCAAGCCTTCCCACACCAATTTTTTTCAATCAATTTTATTGATCTTTATTGAGACAACCCACAGAGTTGAGTTCAGCTGGAACATTTTACGCACAACTGTTTTAAAGGAAGACAAGTTTATCCATCTGATTAAGTTAATCAATGTTCCAACCCTCCTACCACTTAGACCTGTATGTCCGTTGATCAATTGATAGAAATATTAAACAATAAATTTGTGATGTTGGTGTTACTGTGATTGAGTACCATAAAAAACATTATAAGAAAATCTCCATGAGAACATTAATTTTTGTCACTAAAAAATTTTTGTCCTCACCTTACATTGAGCCCCATAAAGTTTCTCACAGTAAAAACATAGTCACCTCCAAGGAACATACCCAAGTAAGTCACTAAAATATTCTGGAGAGAACAAAATATCTCATTCTTCAAATTAGAATTTAAAAAATCCTGTATTTACCATCAATGCACACTTTCAAGACAGACATGACAATAACTATTAAAGGGAAGGTACGGTCTGGAAAAAGTTTATCTCACTTAAAAGACTTTTTCCTCAGGAGTTCGAAAATAACTGCCATTTTGTCTAGTTTGCTTGTATTAGCGACAAGAACGCTTCGAAGTTGCCCATTTTTACAACTTTCGTGGTTAGAAAAACGCCATCTTGGATATTACGTCATTGTGATGTAGCAATAGTCAAACTTAGTTTGGCACTTTGTCCTTGTTGACTAGTTTGACCTTTTTTGTGAAAACAATTTCTAGTACTCCCAATAGTTGAAATGAGGTGAACTGTCCTGTTGTTGAATGTCAAAATACATAATAAAATTCAAAAGGAAAAGGTGTAAGCCTCTACGAGCTACCGGAAAGTGAAATATTAAAGAAAAGTGAGCCAGCAAAAATGACCCGCGACGACGGCTTGCCGAACCCTGTACAACTTCGGAACTCAGTGCCAGAACGAAGACTTCCAGCGAGATATACAGGCATGTAAGTTTTCCTTGTTGACCTTCGCTTCGATCTCTCAGTTATTTATTCTACGAGTTTTTTCAAACCATTTCATTGTGAGCGAATAAATTGAAGCTCGTAATGGTGGTACATCGTGTGTGGTAAATTTTCAGTCGCCACCCTTGACCAAAGCCGATTTTCAACATCATGCGCTTTACCAAGCGGAGTACTGACAAATATATCTTGTCTTTCCTCAGTCTGTTGAGTCCATCGAGTAAATTTTCTTTACCCCAACAGTTATATTCTCCTGAGGAGAAAAAAACTACATGACATTTAATACATCGCAAGCAAATTATCAAGACAAACACGTTTGCGACTAATTAGGGACCTTTAGCAATGACGACGAGAACGTAACCGACCGGAAGTTGGGAAAACGAACTTCGATGCCACCACGCATGCCCAATCGAGCGCGAGTCGTCGTCCACATCTCGTTCAGGACGCCATTTGCCGTCTTGACGAGAACGTGAGTATGTTTTCTAATTTCAACTTACCTATCTTAGGGATTTCTTCAATCTAAAGGTTGAGATATAAAAACAGTGCCGAAAGTAATTTGATCGCACCGTGATGGGAAAAAACTTGATTTCTTTCGAGTTACAGATTGAGCTTTACAGTTTACAGCGGAGAAAGCATTGGCGGATGATGATAAAAGTGCTGCAGGGTATGTACGTAGCCTTATAAATGCTTTTATAAATATAAATCGCGGACATTTCGTTATAGTATTGTAATTTATACCAGCTGGCATTTTTAAAAAGATTGCTGGGCTTTGAAAAACATCCGAACCGCTCGGATCGACTGTGTATGTAAACTTAGCTTATAATTTTGATATATCAACAAAGTTGAAATGATAAATTGGCCACCGTAACGATTACAAAAGATGACGTTTCGAGCGTTAGCCCTTCGTCGGAGCGAATAGAGGAATTGTGGGTTGTGTGCGCTTTTAAAGGCAGAAAATGGAGCTATGTTATTGGTGGGAACATGGCAACGAGAAAAACAAGAATAAATTAGTGGAATGAAAAGCGTTCGTTGATCCCTGTGGAATTTAGACTGCCGGTTTGAAAGATGAGCTTTTGTTCAATATTTTTACGGCTTTCCGTGCTACCTAAGTGCAAGGAAAGACCGCAGATTGCCATATGTTGCTTAGAATGATTAGGTGAATTAAAATGCCCAGCTACTGGTTTCGATGTGTCCTTGTCATTCCTTTCCACGTCTCGAAGATGTTCTCGGAATCGGTCACCTAGTCTTCTGCCTGTTTCGCCGATGTATATCTTTTGGCAACAAGTGCAAGTTATGCAATACATTACATTGGCGGGGGTGCACGTGAAGTGATCGGTGATCTTAATGGATCGTTTAGGTCCCGATATTTTATCAATGTTGTGAATGAAAGGACACGTTTTGCATCGTGCACGAGCGCATTTAAGTGCCTGGTTGGTCATTAGTCTAAAAAGAACTTCTGACCAAAAAACTTAGCTTAGCTCTGAATCACTTGACGTTGATTACAACACTGAAAAAAAGTTAAATTGTTTTAGTGGATAATTTTTGCATTTTCAAATTAGCAGTAAAGGACTCGTCCACGTAACCGATGTGCTAAAGTGTTTGTGTTTCCCGCCGTGGACGACGGTACCGTCCCAGGCCTCAATCGGTCATATACGTCGTCGTCCACGTTCTCGTCGTCAGTGTTAAAGGTGCCTATTAACAATTATTAAAAACTAGATCATTGGATAATGCAATTCAAGACTTTTTATTGGCTTAGCCATTATGGTATATCAGCCAATATACCATAATCTACAAATATGGCAAGCGTACGTGTCAGCTTTAAATGAAAAGGGAGCTAAAAATTTAATAATTTAATTTAACGTTTTTAATAAAACAACTATTCCACTCGCGCTTGTTGGATATGAGATGATTATAGCCAACGAGGCGCGTATTAGACAAATCTTACCAAATCTTAAATTTTTTAGCTCCCTTTCAATTTTAAGCTGACGCGTACGCTTACCATATTTGTAGATTATGGTATATTGGCTCATATACCATAATGGCTAAGCCAATAAAAAGTCTTGAATTGCATTATCCAATGATATAGTTTTTAATAATACAAATTATGCTTCGTCAGGCAGGTGCCTATATTTCACTATATCATATCGATTGGACACGATAATATGAAAATATTTATGTCTTCCAACCAACTACTTGACGTAATTATGCAGTACTTATGCTTTCAAAAGAAATCGAAAGTTTCATTTTAGCTTCAATTATATTGAGGTAATTTCCAATGTAAACACGGTATGACAGAGGCGATTTTCCGGCGCGCGTCGAAAATAACAAAGCTCTACTTCTCACAAGTCGCGACATTTCAAACATTTTAGAACGAAAAATACTGCGTTGAAGCTAATTCTAAGCAATAAAGATGAAAAACAACTTTGAAAATTAAAGGTAAATGCTGAAACAAACAAAATTTAATTTGTAACGATTAACTTCTGCCTCTTATCAGCGTTAATTCTGGCAAGTTAGTGTTTGTAATCAATTTTGTCAGTGTTTACGCATGCGAAGAAGGATCTTCAAGTCTAGCATTTCTAACTTGTTGCATGCCAACTGGGGCTGATCTTAGTTCCAAATGGCTCGTGTTCCGTCTATACACCGAGGCTAGCGCTGGGTTCCTGTAACTGCAAAAATAGTTCGTCTCATTCCGAAGTAGCAGAGTAAAATGAATCCGTAGCGGGCACAGCGGTCTTCTTTAGCACAGTAACTAACACTCCACAGCTAGGATTTGTTTGAGGAAAAAACCTTTGCCTTTCAAATTGAGTCGGTGTCCTAGTACATTTAATTCTTAGGATACATTCTCGATTTCCGTAGGTTTCTCTTGGCAGTTGCCGCAAGAGAACCACTCGCGATTTCTAAGACGTGAGCGACTGAGCGGGTCGACGTTTCTTCTTGAAATTCATTTTCTTGACTTTCTCTCTGTCTTTCTCCCCAACAGAAGTATCTCCTTCCCGTGAAGACGAGCCATGTTTCGTTCGAAACATAAATGGATGTACTACATCCTCTCGCTAGGTTAAAATCCAAGTCGAGAATTCAATAGGTGGCGCCCCCATCGCCGCTGTTTTCCTTCTTTACATCCACTTCAGCAAGGGATATAATTTAGCATGTTTGACTATTGCTACGTGATAACAAAGATGGCGAATTTCAATTTGAAAATTCAGATCTTTGGAACGTAATTGTTAGCAACTAAAACGCTTTTAGCTCAAATGAATAGCCAGTTAGGACAATTCAAGCAAGAAACTTTTGATCTAAGTAAACCTTGTTCTAGACCGTCACTTTCCCTTTAAATACTACATCACTAGATGTTGAACAACATTTCCAGCTGCATTTTACTCAACGTAACACATGCATGACCATCTATATGCATGGTTTCCACACTATCATCTATTAAATAAATTTCCTATGGTACCAACAAGAATAATTTGGTTAACAATCAAGATCATTTCATATATTCTCATCTCCTTGATGTTTGATTTAGGGGTGATTTTGTCAGGAGAGATCTAACGCTGGTCACTCTTGGGGCCTGAAGGGTTTAAACAAGAAGCATTTTAAGGTGTAATCATAACACCAACAAAGAGAATCACAAATAAAATCACATCATTGAATAAAAAATCGTGCATTCTTATTCATTAATGGAGCGAGGTATTTAGCATGGAATTGTGAGTTCAAAACGAGGCTAAGTGATGTTGTTTTGAATCTACGTAATACTATACATAGCAACTATAAGTAATGCTTTTTTTCTCTTTTTTTTTTCTCATTTTTATTTAATTATGTGATTCATTACTTGACTCCTGAATTCTGCATTAAATTGCACTTGAAAACCAATATTGCACTCATCACTTCGCAATCCATGTGATATCGGTTTTGCATGCAATTTAATGCAGAATTCACGAGTCAAGTATTGAATTTTCCTATTGCATTTTACCTTCAGACACCCAACAATTGTGGTAGTGAGTGCAGAATTAGCTTGAGTGCACAATACTATAGAATACATCAGGATAAACCTAGGTTCAGATCAAGAATAAAACAAGAGCTTGTCATGATGTTTGTACACACTCGACATGAAATTTGAATAATTGTCATAATCATAGTATTTAAGGTATAATATGCTGAGTGTTTAAAGCATGGGGAAAATATTTTTAACAAAAATCCTGAGGAATTTGTAATTTAGGCAGAAAAACAATTGTAATAGAGGGAACTTAATTTTACTACTGATCAACAGACCATTTGAAGACAGTTCATTATTTTCATTTTAGAGAAAAAATTAATGGTCAGTGATAAATAAAATAAAGAAAATATTAATTAGGATATAATACACTGGGTATTTAAAGCATGGGGAAAAATATTTTTAACAAAAATCAAGAGAAATGCTTTGCTAAAATTTGTAATTGGGCAGAAAAATAATTGTAATAGAGGGAACTTCATTTTGCTACTCATGATCAACAGGAAGAATAAATAAAATAAACAATAAAAAATAGTTAAAAAAAGGAACAAATTTAATATGCTAGAGAGACCTCATACTGACATGTATTTTCAGAGACTTGCAGAGTAAAGAGAGTTTTGAGTACAGATCATATCATGGCAGTAAATTAAATGCTTATTCATTATGCTCAAGTTGGTTATCTTACCCCATAATACAAGAGGCAGTGAAGTGTAAAAGAAATAGTGGATCCTTCCAGTTACCATATTGCAAAACCTTTAAACATCAAAAAGATGAAACGAATCAGATAATAAGTGTATATTTTAATCATGTACTGATTATAAAAAGTAATCACTAGCTCACAGGAACCTCCAAACAAAGTAGTGACTGTGTCTCCATAGGCCTACTACTGACATTAATTTTTTTTGTGATACAGTATATAATTCACGTACTGTATAAGTACCTACAGTGTAATTAGTTAACAAATCATAGTTACATCCAGAGTTTGTTTGACATCATTTATCTGGTGAACAAAACTGACTTATTTAAATTTCTTATGTCAAGCCAGCTTCAAATAGGGCAATGCAGTACTTCTCCCTGGCTTAATAATTTACATACTGTATGTGGAACAGCAGAGATGACAATTTTTGAAAACTGTACTGCTGAGCAGTTAAGAGTGGTCGTCTGTAGAAATCAAGCAGAGTGCTGAAAATAGAAAAATTGAAATTTTTTCAAACTTTGCCAGAACATAGGTATGAATGGCCTTAGTGACGGAAAAATATCAAAATTGCCGCCACTGCAGTAGCGAGAAATGGTAGCATGGATGATAAGTTTTGAAAATGGTGGAGCGGGCTAAAGGGCATACTCCTGGCATGGCAACTACTTAGTCTGAAGGTAGCATTTTGTGTAATTAAAGCCTGGGCAATTCCTTCTGATGTTAACAAAGTTTTTGTTATGGCTGGGTTGGTATTAGTTGCGAATATGGCCGTTGTAACAACATAAACCAGCAATTTACATATACTAAACTATAGAAAATTGCCCAGATTGCCTTGACTATTTGGCTTCAGGAGAAAACTATATGTATATTGAAATATGAAGGAGACCTGTTTCGAAGTTTTTGTATGATATACGAGGGAATTCGAGTGTTTTGATGTTTTTCTTAAAGGAGCACTCTTAGGAAACCGCCCCATAATTTGAAAATCCGAAAAATTCAGTTATTTCATTATAATATGAATTTTTAGCGATTAATAAAGCCTTTTCAAGAATAATTTTACTTCAAAGTCAACTCTAGGGAGAGAAATTATGATTTGAAAACCGTTCCGCCATTAATTTTCGTAATCACTTTGCAGGCTCAAGAAGACTGGCACGAGTTTGGAGATTACTCATTTGACGCGCCGTGCTCTTGGCTAATTTTCAAAAACAGTATTTTGATCGTCTATATTGCTTTTTATAACACTAAGACTAAGACCATTTTCACTAAATTTTACAAAGTTTCCGTATAAATATAAAAGTGTTTTGAGTAATCTACGTCACAATGGGAGGGACCGTGACGTAGATTACTCATTTGACACGCCGTACTTGTGGCTAATTTTCAAAAAGAGTATTTTGATCGTATATATTGCTTTATTTATTTATTTATTTAATAACTTTCACCAGAGTAGGGTGAGGGTCGCACAACAGAGCGAGGCTCCAAATTAAGTGCGCCCAAACCCCCCCCCCCCCATCCCACCCCAGGGGAGGACATCCATCACACAGTAATCTCGTGTGTGGGAAATTAACGTCTCCTGCCCCAACCCTGCAGGAGACGGGACCTCCATTTATTCGTCCCTATCCGAGAAGACTAGAATATCTAACTATTTCTTGATGTTATAGAAAGGCAGCAAATTCTTCTCAATTATTTTAAGACCCTGAGTGTTGGTCCGGCCGGGGCTCGAACCCTCGACCTACTGCACAACAGTCCAGCGCTCTATTCATTGAGCTAACCGGGAGGCTTTTTATACACTAAGACTAAGACTATTTCACTAAATTTCACGAGGTTTCCGTATAAATATAAAAGCGTTCTGAGTAATCTACGTCACAATAGGAGTGACCGCTGAACAAAGATAAGTTGGCCGTGATTACGAAAACTAATGGCGGAATGGTTTTCAAATCGTAATTTCTTGCCCTAGAATTGACTTTCAACTAAAATTATGATTGAAAAGGCTTTATTAATCGCTAAAAATTCATATTACAATGGAATAACTGAAATTCTTGGGTTTTCAAATTATAGGGCCGTTTCATAAGTGCTCCTTTAAGGTGGCGTGCAAGTCACGTTGGCACGTAACACGCTTCTTGAGTTCAAATACGCTTATATAAATCGCTCTAAAAATTCGTAGTTTAAGTAGCCCAAAAATTTTATTGCAGTTTCTGAAAGAAACCTTGTTCTTGACAATGGTTATTGCCTCGTTTATGGGGCCATGTAACAATGGCTGATTTTAGTCGCCAGAGTCGAGCTATGTTTTGATGGGTGAAGTTTTACCTGAATTAGTAAATTCGTAAAAAAATCGTTTTTTAAGGTTTCTTGGAAAAAATACTTCAGAACCTTTGAAAAACATCTGTGGTTTTAGAATTGTTATAAATGTGGTTTTCAAATTGCTGGTGAAAAAATTTTTGTTTGGCCGGTATCTTGAGGTGCACTATTTCACCATGAAAATGCGGTTATGAACCCCCAAAATACAAAATACCACCGTTCTCCCAAAATAATTTCTTTCTGGAATTTTCGATATTTTTCCGTAACTAAGGCCATTCATACTTATGTTCCGGCAAAGTTTGACAAAATTTAAATTTTTCTTTTATCAATCGATTTTTACAGGCGACCACTCTTAATTATGTGTACAAAAGGAGCCGGGCCATGCTGCCGTAGGTCTGTACATTTTAACAAAATGCAGTTGTAAGGCATCATCTGTGCTCTATTACTAATTACAGACCCACGGAAAAATGGAATATATTTTTTTCGCTGTGGCTCAGATCAATCAAATTCATGTTTTGCGAAGGATATTGAAACAAACGGATCTCATCAGAGGTGAGTATTCACATACTGGTTTGACTTACCTTATCAAATTCTCCAGCAAAGTAAGAAATGAGGAAAGCTGGAAACAGCATAAACATGGCATTGTAAAACAATAAACCATATTTTCCTAGTTCCTAAGATGTACAAAAGAGGTTTCTTTTTATGAATGATACAGATTAAAGCAGTACAAAATTGTAATGAATTTCAAACTGCCCTGATAATCAGATAACTCTTGCCCTGATGCTGTTCTTGTGTACTGCAAAGCTGTAAAGTTCAATTTTAATTGTATCTCTTACAATAAGTTAAGTTTAAACTCGATCTAGCCAGGGTTAATGATTTATGATACATAATGCATGGGTAAAAATATATTTTCAGGGCTTCACTGCGGGCCATAAATCAAAACTGGCTACAGAAAAAAGCTAATCAATAAACAAAGAGTAAAAACACTAGCAAACTCGCTACATTCTCCACACTGATAATTATGTTGATTTATTTGTTAATGTCTGCTACAATCATTCTGGAGCCTTAGGTTAGCAATTTTTATTCTTTAAATTAGTACTGTAGCTAAAGTTTAAACAGCAATCCACATACACATCACTTGCCTTGGACTCTAACTTTTTCTTGACATAAACGCCTAGTGTATGAGAATTTCAAAGAATTTCACTGATTGTATATTTATCTCGAGCAAAATTAGTTTGTTCCATCAAAATTTCAACTCATAGTTACTGTAATTATCATAAGAATGGGGATTTGGCTGTGAACCTCCACGAGATAGCTCTGTGCATCCAATCTGTTTCCTGGTCAAATTGGAATTCAGTATGTTGGTTTTTGCAGAGAAAAGGAAAGCAGAGGAGATGCATACCAGCAACAAACTCGACCCATGTGTGACACCTGCATGAGGACAGAGATTCTAACCCAGGTCATGGTGTACATAGGTGGCATGTACTGTAGATTAACTACCTTAGAATACCCTTCAAGTACAGAAAAATGTAGTTACCATTTGCTGCAGTGAGAACATCATTGATAAGGATATATACATAACCAGTGGCATCAAATGCAAGATCTCCGCTGAAACAAGAAAATAATTATGTATTAAACATCAAGGTTTTGTGATGTTGTTGAGGAATAAGAATGATGACATTTCAAGTATTACTGATAATACATTCACATGGACTCTAGTAAACACCAACTGCTGTCAAGAGTAAATTGTTTGCCTCAATCCTACCTACACTGGGTCTGTAAATTTAAAATGATGAAAAAAAGTAAAACAAAACAAAACAAAAAAAAAGAGAGGAATCAGAGTAGATCTGCAATCTGAATGCCCTTGTTTTGTAAACCTTCCTGCCACTGTGTAATCCACAAAAACAGCAGCAGGCACAAGTGAAGCACATTCCTTATTGTTAACTTGTGGCCCCTAACTTGTATCCTCAGTAAAGAGTTTCAAAGCAGCAATTTCCTCAGAGCAAATCACTGCTGTTATTGGCTGTTATTGAAGTCTCATACCTTAGTATAATTATAATTGAACCAGGCACTCTTTTTTTCAGTAAGGCTGCTTTTTATATGAATTCTCAATTTACTGATCATAATGTCATCAACACAAATTTTTCATCAATTACCTTGCTGCCATAAGGGCACCAAAAATCATAAGAAACACTGTAGCTTGCACTTGAAAATTTGCCTTTGACCTGAAAGTTAAGACAGTTGTGAAAATTATGCACTAGGGAACTTTTACTTAGTGTATGGACTGTACTCAAAATGATGTCAAGACCTGTGTGCAACATAGTTCATGTGGATGAAAAGACTTTAACCCATTTAAATAGCCGCAGCTTTTGTGAAAAACTGTGTTTCAAAGCTAGTCAAGCAGATTTTGGGTCACTCAGTTGTGGTTTAAAAGCTCAAACTTACCACAAACCCATTCACAGCTTGTACACTCGACTGCCTTTTGATCCAAATGCAAAATGGCGGCCTGAAAATCTCAGGCAGGTGCAGAAAGCAAAATTTCCAGATACTTTTGGGTTGAAAAGTAATGCCCCACTTATGACTTTTACTTTTCTCTCTTTCTCTTGCCCTTTCTTTTCCCCTTTCATTACCTAAATTTTCCCGTCACTTGCTGGAAATTTTATAGTAGGCTTCATTTTGGTGTAGAGATTTTTCAGGAAACTACTCATTATTTTCAAACCACATGCTCAGAAAGGTAGTTGGGTAATGGAAAATAATTTTCGTGCAGATTTTCAGGTCAAAGTTACATGTTTTTTTGGCTATTTCTCCTGTCTCCTTCACTCAATTACGCTCATTCTGGTATCGTTTGTAAGATATTTTCAACCTGTTCAAGTATGTGCTCAAACTCGTGCTCCAGGGCTAAAAGTGATGACATAACAAGGAATAAATAGGGTGTGGTTCCACATGGGCGCTTATGGGCGCACTGGACATCAATAGGTTAAAGTATATGAAACCATTGGATCAATGGTGGTGCACTTGTAAGAAGTGAGTCTGGTGACAAACTTGTCACCTTAGATAGTATGCATTAGTTCTATGGCTCCAACATATTTTTTTGTTTACCATTGATGAAATCAACTTGCAGATTAGTTCAATGGCAAAAAATATGTACTGCGCATACTGTATATTGAATGGTCATGTAAAGTACTCTGTCTCATTTTGGAGTATTTCAGGTAAACATCATGGGAAAATACATAATATTATACTTATTGTAAGAAATATACAACTTTTTTGAAAGACATGTTTCGGCATACATATGCCATCTTCAGTCAATGAGTAACTGAGTGTGAACAATTATATTAAGTATACAAGTAGATGAATGAATTATTTACAATATGATGTGATACAAAAGTGGGTACCCATTACAACGTGACACCAAAACATCAAAGGTGTAAACTAGAATGCTAGAAAAGTGTTATAATGCTCTAATTGTTTGTTAAGTTCAGGTTTGATCTTATTTATATAAAAAGCTTCTTTGAGACAGTATAAATCAGTTGAGTTGTTAGCAGAATCCAGAATACTAAAACAAGAAGGGGAGTATTTGTTCTTACAAGGAGGAGATGTGTTGAAATAATTAATGCAAAAAATCCCACTTGAAGAAATTGTTTTCATTTGCTACAGCCGAGACTCATTTTCCTTTTAATGGCAAAGTTTATGATCAAGTTGATGGGGTAGCAATGGGTTCTCCGTTAGCAACCATCCTAGCCAATCTTTTTCTTTGTTTCCACGAGGAAAAAGGGCTAAATAATTGTAACTATTCGACTCACCTTCTACTTTATAGGCGCTATGTTGATGACACCTTTTATGTCTTTCACAATGAACAGGATGCTATGTCATTTTTTGATTACATTAATTTGCAGCACCCTAACGTAAAATTCACTTTCGAGAAAGAGAATGATGGTAAAATCCATGGTAGTTTACCAATTTTCTTGTGCGGGATGTAATTCCCGTTATATTGGCGAAACTACTTGCCACTTTTAAGGATTTCAAGGATAAAGGGGTATGCGGAAAGCAATAGAAACTCACATATTTTTAAGAATTTCAACACATCTCCTTCTTGTAATCTTGAAGAAATACTCCCCTTCTTGTTCTGGATTCTGCTAAAAACTCAATTGATTTAAAACTCAAAGAAACTTTTTATAAATAAGATCAAACCTGAACTTAACAAACAATTACAGCATTATAACACTTTTCTAGAATTCTAGTTTACACCTTTGATGTTTTGGTGTCACATTGTTAGTAATAATTTTTAGTACCCACTTTTGTATTGCATCATATTGTAAATAATTTATTGACATCTACTCGACTGTAAGCTATATAATTGTTCACAAAGTTACTGACATTGACTGAAGATGGCATATGCATGCCAAAACATGTCTTTCAAAATGTATATTTCTTACAATATCTATCATACTTGCTATTATTGTGACATAATAAAAATTATAATATTAGCACATACAGTGTACATGTAGGTGTCTGGTCAAAAGATTTGTGTTTAATTGAGACCTGATTGGATTGCTGGAAGTGTACTGACTGTTTGAAGACAAGATACTTTTTCCTACAGCCGGCCTCTCTCTGCCCAGGAACACAAAAGGGTACCTTTCAATTGTCAGAGTTCGTGAAGTGTTAACTTGCTACAGGAAAAGATCAAACACTCCTTGCTGCTTAATACAATGCAAACTAGGTGTGCTTCAATCTGGCCCATTAAGGCAAGTTCCCTTCATGCAACCCACATTTTTATATGGTCTTTCACTTTGAGGTGAGCCTGTGTTACTCACCCCAAGAGCCATGCCTCTCCTATCATAGTAAACAGAATTGAAAACCTTCGCAGGACAGTAAACATGGGAAGGCTGAAAACAACCAAAATACTGCACAGTTATATCATTCTTAAATTATAAAAAAAAACAACTTCCAGTATCAACTGGTAAAGATACTTTGGGTCAGGCTAATTTGCACCATGATGTTAATAACAATAATTAATAACTGCACCAGCTTTTTATTATTGAAAAATTATTCTCCAAAGTTGAGGTGACTAGTGGGAGATACTTACCAAGCTACAAAGCTGAGAGGCAAATATTCATCACTTTAATTGAAACACCCACACACAGAAACTAAAAATATCAATCAATTTCTGTCAAATTGAATATACCAAAAATGTTAGGAAATTGAATAGTGCACATGGATGCATGATCTTGTATCTTCAGTGGCTCAGAGGTAAACGATACATGCATATGCACAGGCCTGTACTTGCTAATCACTTCTGAACCAGCCAATCAGAGCACACAAAAAGCATCATTCACCTGTGTGGTATACACTCATTTAATTCTGTGTGGTCAAATGTACCTTTAATCTCAAGTGTACAAATAGAAATGCTGTATACGTTAGTAACTGTAATAAGTGGTCAGTTATATACAAGATGGTTGAACTACCAGTATTATTCTCAGTGCTGTGTGTGAAATACTTATTGAACTATGATTACTGAAAATGTATAACACAATGGATTCACTCACTTGAGTCTCTTGGTACTTCCTAATCCAAAAACTAGATTACCGACATATAATAATGGAAGTGGCCAAACCTGTAAATTTTAAGTAGAGACAGAATTTTAGGTATTCTTGTATTTGATACATAAATTGTTTTTCACAAAAATAATTTGCCTGAGGTTTAAAATCTATTAGGCATAATTTGCTGAGATTCACATGAATGGAATTATTTCCAAATTAACACCAATTAATGCATCATTGATTTCTTTTTGATAAAGTACAAGTACCTAGATTACAAATGAGAAATTTTGAACAATTGCTATACAAAAACTTCAATTGACTCTGAATATATATCATGAAACTTCTCGCTTTAAACTCCCTATGCAATTTAAATGCTACTACAGTATAATCTTGTTTAATCCATGAGGCAGTCTATAAAAATTGGCTGATTAGGTGAATACAATTATTACATACCTACATAACTTCTACAACTTACTTTCTGAAAAGTTGATAATGAATAATCTGGAAATGAAACAACACCACCTAACTTCAGGCAATAAAGAACCACAACTGTGGCAAACATCTATCAAAAGGCAAAATAAAAGAAATTGTTGTCCTGGTTAGTGAGGTGATATCACAACATCAACCAAAGAAATGACAATGGTAGGTTTTTTCAAGTCTGTAAAAGGCAGAAAGGCCTTTCTGAGTGCTTCCGATGGCAGTTAAATATACATGTGCCAGTACGACTTTCCTATTTGTACCTCACATGCTAGAGGACTTACTAAAGTAGAGGACAGGCTATCATTAAAAAAATTTACATTTCAGTAAAACAAAGTCATGGATGGTTTGCTTCATTATGCAATCCCTCATTCATAAATTTGTTCTTGGTGGAGCTACAGGGCGAAGAGGGGAGGGGGGGATTAAAAATAAAAAAAAAAACAATGCCACCAAAGTCTCCCTTGACAATTGACACTTGAAAGAATGAGGAAAATATATATCACAAATGTACATGTACAGTGGTACAGTAATATCATGAATTAAAATATGTAAATACATAGCAAAGTCACCATTATTATATTTGCCTTGTTTCGTGTTATATTTCAGATGTTGTGAGTTTGAAAGGAACATACGGCACATGTACGAGGAACAGATAAAAAATGTATTTCCAAAACATTTGTGACATACTGTGAAGTTGTCACATCTCAAAAATTAATTTTTATAAGAACATTTCTTTTTGTCATTGAAACAGAAGTGAATTTTTTCGAGAAGGAATCTCAAAATCAAAGCATTCATGTTACGCGGCGCTGCTTGAAACACAAAGCAAACAATCTTACTATATTAAAAAGTCAGTAATTTAGGGCTAAAACCTGATCAAACACTTACGAAATTCATAGTCAGCACGACATCGAGCCACTGTTTGCATGTCTCAAGGTAGTCTACATGTGCATCAATCAATAGGTTCTTTATAAAGGGTCGAACCGCGAGAGAAATTAATTAATCGAATTCAACATGGAACCAAATTAATGGCCATTTAGCGCCACGTCTACAAGCTAGGTTAAATTGAGTTACCTGTCCAATTCCAAGGAACTGGAATGATGGAAACCTGAGAAAATACAACAGAAATATTTAGCCGCACTAAAATTTAGATTCCCAAATCAGAGCATTCATATGATTATTCAGGCATAATCATAATAAAATATCAAATTAACTTACTTATAAGTTGTCAAAACAGTTTTGTTGATCACAACGATCAAGAAAGAGCAAACACCATAAAACAGGGCAGTCAGTACTCTAGTGAGAACTGTAGCTCTTTTTCCCTCCGCCATGATGCTCCCCGAAGTAAGTTCTCGACAAGCTCTTTATATTGGTTGCTAACCTACCGATACAAATTAAATGCACTGTTTCCGTTTGTAGAATAAATATAACTGACCAGTTTGAATGGCCGCCATATTCTAACAACAGTGAAACCGCTGATGAGTGAAACCTGTTTTTCGTGTTTGAGTCATGTGATCTGTGTTCCAAACAAATTCGTCGCATTTGAACAATGAGCAGAACAAAGATGGCTACTGGTACACACCGTTTTTACTTTCTGTTTCCCTTCGTTTTGCTCTCGATCTTGCAGTCTAGTTTCGCTGATAAATCGTCGGGTATCCTAGATGAGTGTAAGGAAAGCTGTGAGCGGAGCTACCCATTACATACATACCCAAAGGTAGTCAGTCCTAATTTATAAATTATGAAGAGTGCGTGCTATTCTCAAATCTGTTGAGGATGTCGCCACTCCTTGCTGGTGTACAAAGCATTTATGTTGCAGCTGGCGTCCTTCACCTCAGTTAAGTTAATATTAAGTTTCTTATTTTTATCACGCTCTATCTATACTTAGGAAGAACCTTCTCTTGCTTGTAAACAAGGTTGCAGGCTATCGGCTATAGCACAACTGAAGGCTGGTTACTCAACCTCCGAAAATTTTACAGCAGTCTGCATAACAGGTAAACTTTTCGTTCGTAATAAGCTACAATGTATCCCTAAATTTTGGCTAAATCTTATTCTCCGCAGAACTGAGAAGAAAAGACTAGTATTTTAAACACAGACGTACTTACTTATGATGCACGATCCTCGCAGTAGAGAGCGCTATTTATGCAATGGCGAAAATCAGACCTAAATAGCGCTCTCTACTGCGAGGATCGTACATCATACGTATCTATAACCGCAGTTCAAAATATATGAACTTCATATATTCATCACACATGTACTGATAAGTTTTCTGTACAAGGTTAAAAATACGAATTTTAATTTCCCAACCTTATTTGTTTTCGCTTTGACCGAAAATTTATTCTGGAAAATACGGAAAATTCTTTAAGGTACGTCTTCGTTACCTGGATACATGATGTAGCTGAAGTTTATCATCCGCATCCATTTGTTAGTGTGGAAGTAATTTTATGGGTATTCGGTGAAAACTTTATCAAAATGACAGACAACCACTTATTGATTGGGACAGAGGACAACTTTCCCTAGTAATTCTACTGCTCCTACATTTAGTACATTTTTACAAGCATGTAAATGTCTTAGAGCAATTAAGTAAAAACTGAAGTCATCCAATGAAACATGATAATTTATTTGGGAGCCTTTGATGTTTCCCCATAGCTTGCTCTTACTTCTGCATGAGAATAGAGATTCTTTTCTTTGTTTTTTACTCCTCATTTACTTCCACAATTACTTGAGTATCAAGAGAACTGTTTTTTTGCTTGCTTTTGGCCTGATTTTATTATTTAAAAAAAAAAAAAAAAAAAAGCGAAATGTATATTTCTGCCTCGTGGTACTTTGGGGTCCTGGAAATGTATATGGTTCAACAAATGTACAATGGCTGGTTTAATTTGACCATGTGGTGTAAAATAGTAACACTTTTAATTGTTTCAGTAAAGTTTTTTTCTTTTTTTTGGCCATTTTTAAGTTGAGTATGATTATTCCATCTTAGTTTTTTGGACATTGCTCTGAAGGAACCCTTTGCCCATACATGTACACACATTACTAAACTTGTATAACTATAAGTAATATAACTTATTAATGCTCGCCACAGGTATGACTGGTACCTACATGTACATGTACATGCACATGCTCTTGTCATCAACCTTTTCAGGAACCAGGGAGAGTTTTTATTAAAACATCAATATTTGAAAATGATGATCAGTTTCCTTTTTGCTATTCAAACAGATAATTTAGTGTACAGTACAGGATTGGTGTTGAGACATAATAAAAACATTTTGCTTATATACCTTCAAGTTGCAGCTGCAATAATTTTTGAAATCAGTTTTGTCAAAATCCTTGTGATTTTGTTTGTTTTTTCCTTTTTTCAGAGGATAAAATCATTAGCGGTTTCGTTCCTCAGTCTAAAGTTACTCCAAAATTTCCCTGGGGCTAATTTTTTTTTAAAAAAATTTAGTCAGAGGATGATTCAAAATTGGAGATGCATCTATCAGGTTGTTTCAAGTATT
Source organism: Stylophora pistillata (assembly GCF_964205215.1). Classification (NCBI taxonomy): domain Eukaryota; kingdom Metazoa; phylum Cnidaria; class Anthozoa; order Scleractinia; family Pocilloporidae; genus Stylophora; species Stylophora pistillata. The sequence goes on from NC_142529.1 coordinate 17,064,276, forward strand.
GGTTAATAATTCAAGTAAACATGACAACTGTTGAAAAAATGTCTGTATTTCAACCAATAGCTTAAAAAGTATGATCTGTTTTGCTCATGGCT
>NC_142529.1:17481867-17519367 GCF_964205215.1 Stylophora pistillata
GGGTCAGAAGGGAAAAAAAAAAACAAACAAAAAAAAAGAAAAAAAAAAACCGCCTTGCCGAAAACCCATAATTTCTCAAGACAAAATTCCAATCCCGTCCACCAGCGGATGTGGTGTTCTAATTGGTTGAGTTGCTGTTAAAAGAACAATAAGATTTTATTTGACGGTCAGAGTTGGTCACGTAAAAAATATGGCGCGCATTGAGAGGGTTGTCTTTTCTAAACTCGAGATAGAGGAAAAAAACGGTTGTTTTGAAGCCACAACAGGAACCGTTAACCAGCTGTGATAACTTTACTTAGGAGAAAAGATGTCCTAGTAGTTTTACTTGCAGGCTTTGGAAAAAGCCTGATTTTCTCCGTGTTTTTATTGTCAATGCGAGACTGAACAGATCAGTTTCATTGTTGGTCATTTCGCCACTGAACTGTACTATTGCCGACCAAATTGCACAAGAATATGGTGTTTACATAGCAGCACTATCCATTTTTGAATGCTGCGTTTGCTACAGTTTTCCAATTCTCTTTGGAGATATTTTAAGTATATGATTCTTCAGAGGAAAATATAGCGGCTTCCCGCATTTCGATTGGAAAACAACTACGACTGTAGCCTTGGTGACTGCCGGCTCTTTGACAAGTTCTCTTACGTCAAGATGCGCTGAAATCGAGGCCTCGCTTTCCTTTTCGCCCGAAATCGATTGATCTCACATGCGCGGTTGACCGCCATCGTTGTAAATTTTAGGCTTGTCTTCGACCACTCAAGTAATTTAAAAAAACCTGATATGTGCCTCTTAAAAAGCGGCCACTTGGCTTGCAAATTCTGTATGATAACTCAGATAAATCCTTAAACTGATAATAAGGTTCAGTACATAGGACTATAAAGTTTTGGTCGTTAAGGATTGTGCGCGATTCTATCATATGACCAGAAGGCAGAGATCCGATGAGATAGCACGGCGCTTGCGCAAGTTGTTGCACGATTTGCGCTTGACGCGGTTCGTCATACAAACTCTTGGAGCTTGTTTTCTCTACGCTAAAAACGTTTTCGACACGAATTACTAGAGAGGTTAACGTAGTTAGCCTTAGTTGGAGTCCAGCTTAGGCCCTAACGTAGTTGGTTGCCAATAATTCAGAGTGATTATGTTCGATCAAGAAGACAACACAACTGACGAGCGCACCCCTAAAACTTCAACGGACATTGGCGCCCAGAATATGCCTTCAGCTAACGCTTTCGCGGATATGTTCGCAAAAAACTCGCAAAGGATATCACAGAGGCCAATAAGTCGAGGAAATTTGTTTGCCCCAAACATTCCAGAAATTACCATGGTGATAAGTACGCTGGGCTATCAGCATATGGCTCGAGCCAGCCAAGATTCCAGCCTTATCTTGGAGGAAAATCCTCTGATTTTTTATGCAAAAGCCGCTTCTCAATGACGCCGAGAAAGAAAAAGGATGGCGAAACCAGCCAGTGCCAATGAAGGTGTCTGAAGTATGTAATGCAAACATGACATCTTTGTCTATTGACAGTGTACGCAGCTTGGTAAAATTACAAACTAGTTTCCAAGCTGAAGAACTCAAAGATTTTTTACAGCAGTGTGAAGCGATTACCACTGACCCTACTATTCTTCAGATTGTTAAAATTAAATTTAAAAACAGCGTTGCAACATTATGACAGACCTAGTGTTTTTAACAGTCATCAACATTCAGGTGTCAACTCTGAAATTGATAAGCTTCTCGCCAAAGGGGTCCTTATTCCGGCGGTACAGGAAACAGAGGAATTTATTTCCACAATATTTTTTCGACCGAAAAAAGAGGGCACGCACCGCACCATTCTTAATCTCAAAGCGTGAAACGAATTTATAGGTTACGATCATTTTAAAATGGATACGCTAGAGCCCGTTGTTTTATGACTTCGATGGACTTAAAGGACGCGTATTACATCGTCGCTATCCCCCCATCTCACCAGAAATACTTAAAGTTCTGTTTTGACGGTGTTTTCTAAAAATATACCTGCTTTCCTAAGGGCCTAGCTAATGCCCGGCGAACATTTATTAAGATATTGAAACCTGTGCATGCCACACTCCGGAGCATGGGACATCTCATCGATCAATTTAGGGTATATTGATGATTCTTATCTACAAAGTGACACCTCTGCGGAGTGACATAACAATATCATTGACACCATCAGGCTGTTTACCAAATTAGGGTTTCATATCCATCCAGAGAAATCGGTTTTCATACCCTCTTAGAAATTAACTTCCTTAAAGTTTGTACTGGACTCTATTGCTATGAAAGTTACGCTTACGGAGGAAAAAGTTCAACGGATTCTGTCTGTCTGCGCTCCGCTCTTAAAAACGCAAATGCCCATCATTGGACAGGTCGCAGAGGTTATCGGTTTTCTGGTGTCCAATTTTCTCGGTACTCAGTATGGACCACTTCACTACCACCACCTTGAGTAGGATAAATATCTTGCGCTCATAGCAAACAAGGGAGATTACGGGGGGAAAATACAATTATATCCCCCCCCCCCCCGCCACCACGCTTTCACAGAAATTCGGTGGCGGCGTAATAATGCCGTAACTCTCAAACGAGATATCTAACACGACCACCCCAGCACTTCAATTCAGTCAGACGCATTAACACTGCGCTGGGAAGCTGTTTTTGGCACTCAGAAAACGGGGGGGGGAGGGGGTGGGGGTGGATGGACCCCTTCAGAAGCTGAATATCATATAAACATATTGGAATTACTTACAGCCTTTTTTTCCTTAAAATGTTTTTGTAGCCATATGAACAACTGCAACATCCAAATTCAGATCGACAATACCACAGCCCTCGCTTATATAAACAACACGGGGGGCTCAAAATCCAAAGAACTTAACCCGCTAGCTGTTCAAATTTGGGAATAATGTATATCACGAAATATTTAGCTCTCAGCTTTGCACATACCTGTTCGGCTGAACATTGGGGCTGATGAAAAATCACGCGTGTTCTCAGATAATCACGAGTGGATGTTAAGCAAACACTCGTTTGACGAGATTCTGTTGCGCCATCCCGGCCTCGATTTCGAGTTTTCGACTTGTTTCCAAGCCGCTTAAATTATCAGATCAGTAGTTACTGTTCGTGGCAAGCAGACCCCTAGCACACGTAGATGCATTTACTCTGAATTGGATTGGGCAGAAAAATTTATGCTTTTCCACCCTTTAGCCTTCTACCAAGATGCCCACAGAAGATCAGTCAAGACCGAACACAGGGTATAAATCGCCTCGGTTTAGCCAACTCCCAAACGTGGTTTCCAGTCCTCCTACAACATTCCTGCGACCAGCCCTAGATCCTGCTCCCACAACCAGACCTTCTACAACACCCTTCCCGCAGTGGCCCGCATCCACTACACAGGAATCTTCATCTGATGGTATGCCCCGTGTCAGGGGATCCTTCAGCCATTGCCACTTTCCAAAGGAGGTTACTGACATTCTCATAGCATCCTGGAGGAAAGGCACTAAAATTTAGTATGCCACATACGTTAAAAAATGGATGGCATTTTGTCATAAACGGAAAATTAATAGTTATTCACCACCAGTGAGCAACACCCTTCAATTCATAAAATAAACGATAAACGTCTTAAAATAATTACACAGTAGCATCCATCGACCCATAATTGAAATGGAAACTCTCCTGCACTTCCAGGAGTACAGGGAGTACTAGGAAGACGTACTTTTGTACTATAAATAGCTAAGTTTTTCACTGAGAATGTTGTGTTGGACGGAAAAACCATTTTTGTTGCGTTGAATGTAATTGAATTTTGTAGGAATGTTTACAAATGTTGTGGCTAGATGGCCTGGCTCTACACACGATAGCCACATTTTTTGAACGTCAGCCATAGGGCGTGACCTAGAAGGGACTGGTCTGGCAGATGGTGTACAACTTGGAGATGGTGGATATGCATGTTCCCCATTCCTCATGACTCCCTATCTCAACTCCAAAACACCCAGGAGGAACGTTTCAACAGAGCTCACAAAATAACTTGTTGTATTTTACCCAACCTTGCTATGAGTTTAAGGGAGTCAGATCCAGATGCCTAGGACTGTGAAATGGACGATGAAGGGTGAGCTCCTGACCTTCACAGTCAGTATCATGGCCATGAAACTGGTAATACTCTTGGGGAGCACATTGCTAACACTTTTTTTTTAAATTCTACATAGGGGGCTCAAGCTCAAACATACATTTGATTGCAAAAATATTGGCATGCACTATAAATGGTATGATCCATCAACAGTGAGACCCAATGGATTTATGGGAAATGTCTGCATGGTTACAAGACTAATGCATTATTTATTTCATTGTTCATGGAAATCTTTGACGACCACAATGCATATAGAGCTGGAGTTATGGAACAGGTTGATGCCATGATAAACTGGAAATACTAAATTCGCTAGTTAAACAATATGTTGTACGGTGAATGCGAAGACAGGATGCGCAAAAAAAAAATCCTCAACCAAAACACCACAAAAATAAGTTACAGCTGCATGAATAACGCCAAACAGATAATTGATAACCACAATAAGCAAATTCTAAAGTCATACACGCAAGCGAACGACACCGCCACAGCTAACCCTAATACCACCCAAGACAAGAAGACATGCAACTGCCGACTAAAAAACACATGCCCACTCCAAGGAAACTGCCTACAAACATCAGTCATCTACCAAGCTACAGTCACACGCAACGACAACAACACAACAGAAACATACATCGGATACACGGAAAACGACTTCAAAACAAGATACCGAAACCATACCGCATCATTCCGCCCCTCTAAACACAGAAACTCAACTGAACTAAGCAAGTACATCTGGACTCTCAAAGACAACAACATCGAACACTATATTTCATGGCGCATCCTGTCCTCGCATTCACCGTTCAACAACTCAAGCAAAAGATGCAACCTTTGCCAAAAGGAAAAATTTCTAATCATTTACGGACCGAAACTTTCTAAACTCAACAATCGTAATGAACTCGTGTCTTCTTGCCGCCATAGAAACAAAGCCTTCCTACGCAACAGCCGAACTGTTAAACTTCGCGGCGCATAGATTAGATATATGTTTACTATTGTTGTTAAGTAGATTATTTTGTATATAAGAAGCGATGGTAAAGAATATTCTTATTACATCCCCTGATGAGTGGGCAACCACGAAACAGGCTTGTCGGGATAAAAGCGTAGTTTATTAGTTTCTTTCCTCCACAAACATATATATATGTGTGTGTGTGTGTGTGTGTGTGTGTGTTGAGCAGAAAAATACGAGAGCAATCACGAAACAAGCTTGTAGGAATAAAAATGTAGTCATCGTATTTTTTTTTTATATTGCGCTCAACCTTTATGTATTGCAGGGACTAACTTTTCAACTTACTAGCCAAGTGGCTGGTGACGTCATAGATGTTTTTAGATGGTACGACAGTTTAAGTCTGTTTACTAGCCAAACTGGCTAGTAGAAATTGAAAACCCCTAGCCAAAACTGGATTTCTACTAGTCTGTGGCTAGTGGGCTTCCTAGTGCTGAGCCCTGGTATTGAGCACTGTTATACAGAAATTTGAAGCTTAGATGATACCATAAATGTGGAATCATTTAGGGTGGCGTTATAGCTTCACCTCTATTCTAGAATCAGCACTGCACTGATGAAGCCCAGAAGGCCGAAAAAAATACTAAATCAGACGTGCGATTTTGAGCTCCGAGGGTACGTAAGTGTTTTCACTCAAATTACTTGCTTCCATTTCGCCGTTCGGGCGCTTTTTGCTTCCATTTTATTTAATCCTTGATCGTGAAATGTATTCTGAAATTATGGAAATGAATGCTGAAACGTCAAACGACACTTTTTCTGCCGCTACCGATACATATATTCCTGACAACGAGCCTTCGCAAGATTCAAGTATAGTTAATGATGACCTATACGCCCTACGGGCTGCAAGAACGGCTGGAACTACCCAGTACAACAACAACCAGGCTGCGACAAAAACTTTGCTAGTTCCTTCTACATCCTTAATCAGTAAACTATTTACCCATCCCGATATGAAAATGTTATAAGCAACCTATTGACTTCCCAGCCTTTATTTCTTGCCCGGTTTTCCACGATGTTTGGATGACCAGGTAGTTTACAATATCGGAATATGCAATACTTGGATAATCGGCTACATCCTCGCTGCAATTCCCTTTTCTTTTAACGGGTAGGGGTCGACACCACAAATACGTACCTTTTCACGAGATCTAGCGTTTGTAGGACCGGTCAGAGTTGAGTAATACTTGGAAAATGAGATAGAATCGCAAGAATTCATTGGCGCGGACGCCATTTTGTCGCTTTGTTCATCTACCAGAAGATTTAGTGGCGTGACGTCAGGGCTTTTTTGTCACGTGGTTGGAAACGAAGAAGAAAGCCGGATTTGTTGATGTAGACATGACGTAGATAAAGCATGTTGAATACCGAACTTCAATTCACAATTTAAAAAGAAACGCTTTTAATATTCCTCCAGCCCTACAAGTGTCCGTGAAATAAATGCAACCCTTACTGTAGAATAAAGTTTTCGCTAGAAAGCAAACGCATAGCTTGGTATGCTTTACAATATTCTTTCAATTTGTGCTCCCCCCAGTCGGGTGGCTGGCTTTCGAATTTCAAGCACTTCGTTCGGAAAATCGGCTGAAAATTATAAATCACAGATAGGTTCCTAACTCTGAGCTTCCATGTTGCTAGTGACATCCTGATTCGAAAGCGTTTTTTCCTAACTACAGCATAACACCTGTAATGATTCGGATTATTAGATTGCAACAAATGTTTCGAAATCCTACTGAATTAATTAGTTTCGTTTTGTTTTCAACCATTACAAGGATAAATGAGACTGAAGGCAATCCTGTCAGCACTTGTTAGCAGTTCAGCATGGAAACGAGGCTGCGATATTTATTGACCTTTTAGCTCGCAAAAGATAAGTGAATGCGATTAAAGATCGATGGAGACCTCACAAACACGTACTTAGATGTGATGCATACATCAAAGTGATGCTGAAGAATGTAACGTCACAGCTGACGTCATCATTTTTGTCCTATGCTCTTAAAAACTGACCAAGTAGGTCAATATCGCCCGCTCGTTTGTCTTGCAATAATTATGTTTCCGCAGTTAATTGGTCAAAGTTACATCGGAAATTCCGATTTCTCTTAAAACAGTATCTCACAGTTGTTGAAGCTGACTTGAAAGACGAGGCAAGCAAATGGAAAAAGTGGTATATCATCAGTCAAATAATAATAAGACGCAAATCATTAAAAAAGGTTTCAATCAAAAATAAAACGTGTCATATTTTGACCTGGTCTGAAATCGTCATCTGTTGGACTGCCGAATCATTCTTCCTTGTCTCATTCGTCAGACTGGAGCTGACGAATGAGACAACCAAATTCAACCAAAATAGGGGACGAAAAGCGCGTTTAGAGTGCTACTCAAGACATCATCCATTGCACTACACATCAAACGGCCACATCAACCTTCGAAGCATATAGGCCTTTGCAACAGCAAAGAAGTGAACATCATCTTCGACAAGTACCTGGATTCATGGATAAAGCCGGGAAGAACGTGCACGCCGAGGTTCCTTGAGTGTTTCGTTCAAGGTCAAAATCCACGGGGCCATCTAATTCCGAGCCAAAACGGTGATAAAAAGACAGAAGATATTGACTAAAAGCGTCGTCAAAATAAACTTGTGTTGGAAAGCGTCTCTGCGCCAAAGAATAGGTCCCCATTCTGTTCAATGGCAATCTAGTAAAAAAAGAGAAAAAAAGAACGAAATATCCGAAATCAGTGTTAATTGAGCTTTGGAAAATGAACCTTTTTATAGCGATAGGACGAATAGTTTTTCTGCTATTTCAGTTTAAATGGAAACGCTAATTTTCCTTCTTTGATACCTTTTGATAGCGAAGTCTAAAAACCAACAAAGCCTGGATCGTTCAGTGCGGCCATTTTATTGTTCCGTTCTTTTGCCCTGTTTTACAGAATAATAACGTGGCATATGCTGTGCGTTGTCTAGACCTTATTTGGTAAAATGACATAGCTTTTCTCCTCTTCCCCTTCAACTTCCCCATCCGATTCCCCTTCACCCTAACCCTGTGCTCCTCCCATCATCTATTTTCCCTACGATGGTTTCCATGGTAAAGGGTCTGGAGAATATTTGGTAACCAGCCAACCGCATCAAATTAATATCTCACATCGAACAGACGCCATCGAAAATTGTGAAGAAGACAATGGCTTCAAAGGATCTTTTATGCTTTCTTTTCGTCTGTTTCTTTGCCTTGGGAAGTGCTACCTACTGTACTGACGGCAGCGATTGCTCCTTCCTTGAGTCCTGCTGTCAGAAAGAAAAAGTATGTAGAAAAATGTTACAACTGTTTATACGACTTCCACTGTGGATCGAACGAGCAGTGTTGTAAAAGCATGTGCATCAATAGTTCGTCTTCTTGTTCCTGTTCGTTCAACTATCAATGTGACCTTGGCGAGAAATGCTGTAACAGAATTTCAATTCGTCTTAACTCAGGGACACATGATGACCATGCAGCAAGCACATCCTCTTCCGCCGATGAACTACAACCAGCCTCCTTCAGGTTACAATCCGCCTCCTCCAGCTTTCAGTCAGGTTCCTCAGTCAAATTTCCTACACCGCAAGGACAAGCTTAAGCGGCGCCGATGCCGACTGCACTTAGCACTAAACAACCCAACAAGTTCTAACTAAAGTAAACTGCGATGTAACTCATTCAAATAGAATACTGTTTCGATTAAATTAGCTTCGGTTTTACTTCCATTTACAAAGGTGTAGACGAATAATTTAAGATTCTTCACTGATCTGCACGGTGTATTTTTACAAATTCCATGTTCCATTTCGCTTTCGTCGATCAAAGAAAAACAAAAACCTAGACATAGGTTTCTTGTAGAATGGACTTTTGTCCGAGATAGATGAGTTCGGCCAATGACAACAATAATTTTATTCCAGAATGAATATTGTATTCTTAGAAATGAAGTTTTACTTAAGTGTCATATTAAACCGATGTGGCTGTATTTGACCCAGTCTACGCCTCTAATCAGTAGTTTTCAATCTATTTCCGCTTGTCAGTTTTTCAAGAATGCGAATGTCGATCGTCTCGTAGCGGTGAAATGGATAAACTCCGTGACATATTCAAAAAAATTATAAATTTTCATCATTAGCTCGGTTGCTGTTACTATATTTCTGCTACTATCTCATTTGTCGACGCGAGTAATCTTCTGCTTAAGGGAAATTTGTTACTTTATCAAATTCTACTTTATGCTGATTGAATCTTAAGTAGATCCATCGTCAGTATATGCTATATTGATGTCGAGCAGGGCATGTACTAAAACTCAGACGACAGACAGTAGACGATGGGCGATAAACTGTAAATGATAGAAGATAGATGATAGCCGATGGGATTTGTGACGCCGGAAATCAAAATTTTCCCGCAATCTCCCAAATGTCACAGAAATCACTTTTTCCTTACTAAAGTCGCCATTACCCATGGATGACCACTGAAGGTTGATTTCAACAAAATAGGGTGCCTTCCAGAAAAAAAAAAAAAAAAAAAAAGACCCTACGCAAGCTTCCTGGTTCCTAGGAAAATCTTTTTGATGCTGGACAATAGAAAATATTTCAATTGTTGTCACGCTCCGGTCATGAGATAAATATTGCGAATTTCGTAGAAGCCTCACATAATTTGGTGCGCTAGGATCTGATGAACAGTCTAGATAATTTTCATGAAAATCCATCAAAATTACATACCCTATCAATTCATTAACGGAGAGGTAACTCCCGTAAAAACAAACCTTAAGCCTTCGGCGTTTAAAGGAATTCACATTTTTCGAACCTTAGGCGTGTGTCGAAGCATCAAACCTCCTGGCAAGTCTCGTGACAAAGAACTCCTTTTCAATTCGCGGGAAAGGTCTTTTCGCGAAACGAGGAAATCTAATTTAAGATGGATTTAAAAAAATCCAAAAATTCATCGGGAAAAGGAGGGAAATGTGAGCAATTTATTTTATCTTAGATTAAAAATTTGAATAGGGCTTTGTGAGTCTCCGGATTCCCTAGTGAAATAGATACGCACAATACGAGCAAATATGAGCAAAATGTCCGCTCGATTCATTTATCAACCCCCGAATAAGGGATTTATTGTTCCGCTTTCAATTCACGTTTCAGTATTTTGGTTTTAATTTGTGAAATACACCCATGCCCTATCTGTGCATACTATCAACCGCACAAGGTTTACGCGAAAGACAAAAACTAGAAAATCGCGAACGATCTTTGTGACCCGGCTCCAAAAAACCTGTCGCGCACGAAACTTAGCTTTCATTAAAGTCCAGCCTAAAGAAAAAAACAAAAACAGGTACAAAAGCAAAAAAGAAAGTCTGGATGGTTCAGTTGGTTACTCTGTATTTTTTTCCTGTTCTACAAGATAATACAGCGACATAATTTATGAGTCCTCGTGACCTTATTCAGTAAAATGTCACAGCGAAAAAAAAAAAAAAAATTTTAAAACCAACCAGCTGCATCTAATTATTATCTTACATCCAACAGTTAGGATGGGCCAATACCCGATACCGTTTTTTCCGAATGGGTACGATAGCAAGTATAACACTGACGTTTTCCTTCTATATCGACAACACTACTGATTCTGTGACGTCAATGAGTTTAAGGATAAGTCACGTGATTTGTTTAACAAAATGTAGGTTTATTTTGCGCTGATAATGTTACACAGCGTTTAGTACTCTATCTAAGCTTAAAAAAGATAGTCCAACATTTTAAACCGGATTGAGGACATGCTTAAGTTGAAACTGTGGCCATCAATGAGTTCACTCTTGCGCGCCACTTAGACTGGTCAGCGGTGGTCCCTGGCGTGAAGCAAAGCGCAGGCAAGTCATGTGCAGTATTGAAAGCTCCAGCACTTCTCGCTAGTATAGATAGTTTCTGATCTGATCATGATATCACTTGTATCGAATATTCGGTAATGGTATCGGTCCATCTTTATCCAACCGACGCCATTGAAATTGTGAAGAGGGAAATGGCTTCCAAGGAACTTTTATGATTTCTCTTCATCTGTTTCTTTACCTCGGGAATTGCTAACTAATGTACCCATAGCAGCAAGTGTTCCTCCTGTGAAACCTGCTGTGCAGATCGATAAATTCTGCGGACAGCGATGTTATTTCTGCAGGCACGACAACCACTGCAGAAAAAACGAGCAACGCTGCAAAGACAAATGCGAAATAGTTGGTATCCGTGTTTATGTTCGCGCGACTCCGAATGTGATAATGACATGCAGTGCTGTGATAAAAATAATTGCATCAGTAGTTGGTCATATTTTTCCTGTTCTTACGACTTCGAATGTGACAATGACGAGCAATGCTGTGATAGTCATGCCAGTGCATCAGTAGTTCGTCTTTTTGCTCTGAGTGTTCGGAAGTTCATCAGTGAGACATCGGAAAGGATTGTTGCGGGGGAGTGTGTTTGCCGTACTGTGGTTGGAACGACGGTGCTATTGCAGGCGCTATCATCGGCACAATTATCTTCTTTGCCATCATCATCTCCATCGTATCATGCCTCTGCTGTACTTGCTGCCCGTTCTACCGCTATCGTACACCCGGTACTGTGCATGGTCGTCACCGGCCAACAGCCGCAACAAGAAGTGGTCTCAACACACATGAAGACGGCGCAGCAAGTACATCTTCCTTCGCCGGTGAACCCCAACCAGGTCCTCCATCTGGTTACATTCAGCCTCCTCCTCCGCCTTCCCTAGCTATCCACCGCTACCAAACCAATATCCTCCACCGCCAGGACAAGTTCAAGCGGCGCCTATGCCAGCTGTAGTCAACGCTGAACAACCGAACGAGTTGTAATGAAAGTAACCTGCGAGGTTACAGCTCAGTGTTCCGGTGAAGTAATTAAGTACCCTTCCGTTTTTCTCACCATTTACATAGATGTAAACGTATTCAAGTCACTAAATGTTGTGTGAGGTTTTGTAGAATATTAAAATGAAGGATTGTTGAAATAAGTTGTCTAAATTCAAAACTTCTAGTTCAATTTGAATGCTATTTATTTGCAAATCTGATATTCCATCACGCTTTCATGGTTGAAAGAAAAATGGAAAGGATTTTTGCCGGAGATAGATGAGTTCAGCCATTAATTAGCGACAATATTCCTTCAAGAATATTAATTGTATTCTTAGAAAAGTATCTTTTTTTAAGTTTCACATCATACCGAAGTGACTGTATATAACCCGGTCTTCGCTTCTATTGACATTTTTTTTATCTATTTCCTTTGTGACGTTGAAGACTGCAAATGTCGATCGTGACTAAAAGCAGTTAAATTTATAATCTCGTAAATAGGATCGCACAGACTAAAAATTGTACTATTACGGCTCGGTTGTCGTTACTAAGTCTCAGTTGATACCTCATATACAGACGTGAGGAATTTTTTTTCCGCTTCCGGGAGATTTTTGTTACAATTTCATGTCCTACTTTAAGTTGATCGGATCTTAAAGGTGAACTGAAGCCTAAAATTGGGAACTCTCTTGCATTCATTTCTAGTTAGCTTTAAAGGAGTAGGATAAAGTCTCAGTATTTACATTCGTTCACTGTTTGTTATACACGAGAAAATCAGATTTGAAGTTCCCTTTTTCCCGCTTTTGCGGCCGTACGACCATGGGCTGTAAACGACTAGTAGTGGTCGAATGTGACGTCACTGGTGTGGAACTGAAACACTTCTCTTACGCGCAAAAGGCCGCACGTCTGCGCAAACTTTAAATTTATCGGTCTTTTTCTTGCAAGTAGGAGTGGTTTGAAGCCCTAGCTACCAGTCAGAGCTGAATTATTTTCTAGGCGAAAAACCGGTTGACTTGAAGAAAGACATCGAAGAATCAGAAATTGCAATATCGATTATAACGAAAATCAGAAACACTGAATGATCGATGTCTTTGCAACGGACATTGCGAAGCTATGGTCGACGAATGTTTTTATTGTCAATAGTTTTAACGCATACAGAAGCGAGAAACTGGCAAAAAAAGGCACTTGTATTCCTTTCATACGCAGATCCATGCCTTATTGAAACACACAAAGTACTGAAATTACTCTCAACACTGTGAAGGCTGTGACGAATTGTAATTTAAGTCCCCTAAGAAATAATACTTTGGTCAATCGAGTATAATTTGCATAATAGAACCTCTGTCTTCGCTTGTTGACTGCGGCGGTACTCAGATGATAGCGGAGGATTTTTGGCAGGTCTTTACGAGAATATCTTTGGGAGAGCTTCCTCCTTTAGTTTGTACTTCGTAGGTGTTCCATGTACTTCGGACTTGAGGCCCCTTTCGTAAAAATGCGGTTCCAAGTGTTGATAAAAAACGTGTGAGCCTTTCGCGACGGTGAAATTTTTGCCAATCAATCAACAACTTTATCAAAGTGTGTAATCTTCTAGCTTGCCCTCAAGCCTACTAATCGGAGACACTATTTAAATTAATTATTAATGATAAATATATATTAATGATACTATAAGATAATAAGATTTAACTATTCAAAACTTCTTCAAATATATACAATAGTCGATATACTTAAAAATGATATGCAATAAAAACTATGTATACAATTTTATAATATATCAACTCCACTAGTTATGATATTTTCTGTTTATGAATTATGAGTTACACAGGTGGCATCTTTTGCATGCGTTTTCACTAACCAATTCGCTCAGATCTTTTTTCCTTATATTTGCTTTAAACATTCTTAAGGAGGTCTCGTTTCTGTCCTTCATGCTCAATTTTGACCATAAAAATTTTGACCAGTGGAGGCAGTGTGGCCGAGAGGTTAGTGTGTCGGACCCGTAATCCGCCGCTCCCGGGTTCGAGTCCCACCCTGACCACTAGATTTATTTCACGGTAGCCCCGAGTTCAGATCTTTGGCCACGCTTGTAAATAGCCAACTGGTTTGTCTCCGGCCGGTTGGGGCTCTTAGTGATGTTCTTAATGATGTTATGTTCAATTTAGACCATTTGTTTCATTTGTTTGCAAGGAGCACATTGGAAACTACTGGTTCACCAGTAATTGTGTAATCCTATAAAAAGACTTTTTTTTCTTTTTTTTTAATGGCCCAAAAAATCTGAGGGAATGCTTTCCGTATTTGACAGTTTTTACCCTTTGAACATGAAAGGCCGAGTTTCTCAGGTTTTAGTTCGAAGGCGATGGCGAAAAGAGTTCTAGTATATTGTTAGGCAGTAATCTATTCCTGATTTTGAACATAAAGATGGCGATATCTTGTAATGTCATGTTATATAGACTAGTCATTCCAGCGTGTGTAACAAGGTCTCTATAAGGAGAGACTTGATCTTTGAAGACTGTACGTAGACCTCTTTCATTAATTCTCTCTAGTTGTTTCTGTCACTTGCACGAAAAAAGTGCCGCACCAAGCTACAGTATGTGAGGTGGGGTAGAACTGCAGTTTTATATAGTCGTAGTTTTGCGTTCATCGGGATAAGATTCTTTAGCCTTTGTAGAACACCAATCATTATACTCGTCTTTATGCAGACCTCTGATATATGTTGCGAGAAATTCAAGTCTTTACCTATAATTACGCCTAGCAGTTTGAATGCATCGATAAAGTTGATTCTGCAATCATCAATCACTAACTCCATTTGTTACGTGTCCCTTGCTATAGCCATTGCTTGGTATTTGTTATAGTTGCCTTGCAAAAAATTTGTTTTATACCACCCTCGATGTCTCTTCCCCATCTTCCTTAGCCATTTTCGTTGGAAGAATTTGGTATTTGACAGCTTATTCCGTGTTTCGTGATGACTTTAATATAACAAATGGTACATGCAAATGTAGTGCAATACTCCACAAATAAATTACTGATGGCTAGAAACTAAACAAGTAGACATGAGACATTGGATACCTTTCGTGGTATTTCGAGGCAAGCAATGTGAATGTCAACACGGGTGATGCTACTTGAAAGTCTAAAAATACCAGCTCTCTCTCAAAACAAAATAAATGATATTCCCGAAGAATTCCACACTGAGTTTGCTAAGAAGTATATAAACATACCATATGCAGAAACACATCCCTGTACAAACACAAACGACACAGCTGATTGTGTGATTTAATGAGTAACTAAACTGGGCTCGGTATTGCGTACAACCGCCATTGATCTCTCGCTCGCGGACTAGTAAGCTGACATGAGGTTTGCAAATATCTTCCATGTATGAAAGTACTGAACATCTAGAGCATGATAACTGGGAAAAACATGTATAGAACGTGGATGACCATGTAAAACCGTTTATGCGGAGTTAAAGAACGACTGAATAACATCACAGAGATATTCACTAATCGCTTTATGACATCCCCTCCGTATCCAAACCCAGTCTGAAGCCAATCATTCTCTGTAAGAACATGTTTTATCTTTCAATGTTTTAATTCAATCCCCATAAGAAGTCACATAACTTGGACAATCTTACTGAACGCGAGTTTTGAAGGAAGAGTGTCCCAGGGTTCTGATCTTTCTTCCCCACCTGTGACGCAATATTAGCCGCTGACATGGTTTTTCGGAGCAGCGGTGCTACTGGGTCAAAACACGGTATAAAACTTTTTTTTCAAGGTGAATTTGAGCCCAAAGACAGAAATGAACGTTCGAACATTGATAGTTAAGCTACATGCTGTAATTTAAAAATGGCTCAATTTTAGATCTCAGTTCCCCTTTATGAAGATCCTTCTACAGCATAACCTATATCGATGTCGAGTAGTACTAGATTTACATTTGTTTGCTGCCTCAATTTTTGTTAATATTAAAGTTTTGCTACTCCGCCGCCGCGAGAAAAGTTCCATTTGATATGCTGGTAACTGGTTCGTAAGTAATATTCCAAACTTTTATAATTTGAATATATCAACTAAGTTGAAATGGTAAATTGGCCACCGTTGCGATTATAAAAGCTGACGTTTCGAGCGTTAGCCCTTCGTCGGAGCGAATAGAGGAGTTGTGGGTTGTGTGTGCTTTTAAAGGCAGAAAATGGAGCTACGTGATTGGTGGGAACATGGCAACGAGAAAAACACGAATAAATTAGTGGCACGAAAAGCGTTCGTTGATACCTGTGGGATCTAGACTGCCGGTTTGAAAGATGAGCTTCTGTTCAAGAGTTTTACGGCTTTCCGTGCTACCTAAGTGCAAGGAAAGACCACAGATTGCCATATGTTACTTAGAATGATTAGGTAAATTAAAATGTCTGGCGACTGGTTTCGATGTGTCCTTGTCATTCCTCTCCTCGTCGCGAAGGTGTTCTCGGAATCGGTCACCTAGTCTTCTGCCTGTTTCGCCGATGTATATCTTTTTGCAATAAGTGCAAGTTATGCAATAGATTACATTGGCGAAGTGATCGGTGATCTTAACAGATCGTTTGGGTTCCGATATTTTCTCAGTGTTAAGAATAAAAGGACATGTCTCGCATCGTGTACGAGCGCATTTAAAAGTGCCTGGTTGGTCATTTGTCTGAAAAGAACTTCTGACCAAAAAATTCCCTATGTTTTTGTCGCGTTTGAATGAAATGAGCGGAGGCTGCGAAAAGATAGTGCTTGTCTCTGGATCGTTTTGAAGTAATTTAAAGTTTTTAAGAATGATGGATTTAACTGAGTGGTTGTGAGGGTGAAACGTGAGAGTGAATGGAATACGGTCGGAATCTTCCTTTTATGACGTTTGTAGTGCTGAATGTCGATCAATAAGTTGGGTGCGGTGGTAACCCGCTTGAACAACCATGTCGGGGTCGGACACATATAGCGGCGTTGATGGCGAATAACAACAGAACAGCTCCTTAACCCAACGAATTTAATGACGGCGAGGAATTCCAATGTTTACAAAACCATCCGTTCGCCCTTTCATCATAAATTACGAGGCTCAGGGAGCCGTAAAAACCACATGATGAAAGGCGGTAAACGAAAGAAAAGAAAACAGTTTTTACTTACCAAACTCATTCACAAGCGCTTTTCCACGTGCGTAATGGAGCTCAGAAATAAAAAATTACTACTGAAGGATTGTGGTCTACTGACATACAAAAAAATGAGGAACAAAACGAACTAACATAAAACCTTGTTGAGGAATAGCCTCAACAGACAGAATCAGGGTAACCACGTTCATCGAAAAACTGGCACATTGACTCTGATTTGTGGTGGAAATTAGAGTCATCACTACATAAACGACGAAGTCTTAGAAACTGAGAAAAATGAATGGAATTCTTAACGTGAGATGGATGCGAAGACGAATACAACAAGTAATTATGCGAGTCTGTAGGTTTGTAATACACACTAGTGCATAAACTTAAACGTTAAACGGTGCATCATCCGTTTATGCGGAGTAATGTACCGTTGCCTTCAACTGCAACGATAAGCTTCCGTTCTTAGAGGATATCTTGTGAGTTGCGTTGTATTTTCTTTGTCGCGAAGAGGCGCGCGCGAGCAACAATTGGAGCAAAATATGAGCAAATGTCCGCTCGTATTATACGTGAGACTACAGAATGAGGAATTCATCATTACACTTTTATTTCATCTTTCAGTATTTTGATTATAGGTTGTGAAATATATCCTACGGCCATATCTGTGCATCGTATCAATCGCATAAGGAGCACGCGAAAGACGAAAAAAAATACGAACGACTTTTGTGATTCCCCCAAAAGAACCTATCCCGCTAAAAAATTCGCTTCCATAAAAGTCAAGCCAGAAAAACCAATAAGAAAAATAAACGTCTGGATCTTTTATTGCGCCTATTTTGTTGCTCCGTGATTCTGTCTGTTCTAGAGTGTAATAACGTGACATCTTTTGTGTATTCTCTTGACCTAATCTGGTAAAATGTTAGGAAAAATAATTTGGAAACCAGCCAACTGCATCCAATTATTATCATACATCGAGCAGACGCCTTTGAAATTGTGAAGAGCAATGTGGCTTCTAAGGAGCTTTTATGATTTCTTTTTGTCTGTCTCTTTGCCCCAGAAGTGCTATCTCCTGTACCGGCGACAGCGATTGTTCGTTCCTTCAGTCCTGTTGCACAGATGAGGTCTGTAGAAAAAATGTTACTTCTGTTCGTCCGACTCGCAATGTGGAATGAGCAAGCAGTACTGTAAAAGCAAATGCATCAATAGTTCGTCTTCTCGTTCCTGTTCGTACGACTCCGAATGTGACAGTGGCGAGCAATGCTGTAACAGCAAGTGCATCAGAAGTTGGTTTTCTTGTTCCTGTTTGTACGACTCCGAATGTGACAGTGGCGAGCAATGCTGTAAAAGCAAATGCATCAATAGTTCGTCTTCTTGCTCCTGTTCGAGCGACCTCGAATGTGACAGTGGCGAGCTATGCTGTAACAGCAAATGCATCTATAGTTCGTCTTGTTCCTGTTCGTACGACGACCAGTGTGGCATTGGAAAGAGTTGTTGTAGGGGAGAGTGATTGTCCTCCTGTGTTTGGAGCGCTGGTGCTATTGCAGGCTTAAACTTTCACCATAATTATCTTTTTGGCCATCATCTTTTGCATCAAATCCTGCCTTCGCGGTAATTGCTGCTCTGCAATTGTTGTGATCACCTAGGGTCGCCTGCCTGAGACGTCCACCGACTAGCAAGCTAAAGATTCCGTTAACATCTAAAAATGGATCAAGCTTGTAAAATGAGCTACATGTTTTCATGCTCGCCTTTCTCTGCCGAGTGAAGACTCTACTTTCTAGGTCAGTGTTTTTCTGCTTCATGTTCCTCAGAGTTGCTATTTCTTCCGTTAAAGGCTTTTATCTGTACTGCAAGAGTTATGAGCGCGCTCTGCGCTTTCCAAGTCTTCAACCTTAAGCTCTTGAAGGTCATCATTATTACTTCGTTTCTTGTGCACGCTGTGTGGAGGCGCGGTGGCCTCATGGTTGGTGCGCTCGGCTCTGGATCGAGTGGTCCGGGTTCGTGCCCCGGCCGGGACATTGTGTTATGTTCTTAGGCAAGACACTTTACTCTCACAGTGCCTCTCTTCACCCAGGTTATAAATAGGTACCGGAAAATTCAATGCTGGGGGTAACCCTGCGATGGACTGGCATCCCATCCAGGGAGGAGTAGAAATACTCCTATTCGCTTCATGCTACAGAAACCGGAGTTAAGCACCGGCCTAATGGGTCACTAGGCTCGTAAACAGACTTTACCTTAACCTGCAAGAGTTATGGGCGCGCTCTGCGCTTTCCCAGTCTTCGACCTTAAGCTCTTGAAGGTCATCATTGTTACTTCGTTTCTTGTGCACGCTAAATCTTCTCAAGGCATTGATGAAGGAGTCAGTCTCAAGCGAGTTAGCGATATCGGGTCCTATAACTTTCGACGCCAAGCAAGTAAAGAGGACACCATGGGTTTTAGCTTTTTACGACCATCCTTAACAATGAAGGGCCTAAAATAATCCAGAGCGCAATTAGCGAAAGGTGGTGTGGATTCGAGGCAGTCTTCAGGTAGATCTAACATTCTATGCCCTTGAACTGAACCGCGGAATCTTGTACACCCGGTACTGTGGTCGTTACCTAGCAGCCGCAACAATAATTCCTCTCAACTCGGACACACATGATGACGACGCAGCTAGTACATTCTCCTCCGCCGATGAACTACAACCAGCCTCCTCTAAGTTTCAAGTCGCCTCCTTCTGGTTTTAATCAGGCTCCTCCGCCTTACTCAAGCTATCCACCACTGCCACCAAACCAGAATCCTCCGCTACAAGGGCAAGCTTAAGCGGCGCTGATGCCGGCTGCATTTAACACTGAACAACCCAACAAGTTCTAACTACAGTAAACTGCGATGCAACTCATTCCAACAGAATACTGTTACGGTGAAATGAGTAACCTACGGTTTTACTTTCCACTTACAAAGATGTAGACGTAGTTAATAATCTAATAAGATTCTTCATTCAGTTTTACAAATTTGATGTTCCATCTCGCTTTTGTCGTTCAAAGAAAAACAATAAAGGTAGACTTAGGTCTCTTGTGGAGCCAATTTTTGTCGGAGATAGATGAATTCAGCCAATGGAGACGATAATTTTATTCCAGAATGAATATTGTGTTCTTAGAAATGGAGCTTCACTTCAAGTATCATATCAAACCGATTTGACTTTATTTGATCCAGTCTGTGCTTTCACCAACAGTTTTCAATTTATCTCCGCTTGTCAGATTTTCAAGATTGCGAATGTCGATCGTGTCGTATAGCAGTAAAATTGATAAACTCCGTAAGATATTTTCATCGATTATAAATTTTCATTATTAGCTTAGTTGTTGTTATTTTATTTCTGCTGCTACTTTATTTACAAACGTGAGTAATCTTATTCTGCTTCAGGGAAATTTGTTCCTTTATCATACTCTACATTTAGCCGACTGGATCTTAAGCGGATCCATCGTTAGCATAGCTTTATCGATGTCGAGCAGGGCATGTACCAAAACCCAGACGAAAGACAATAATAGACGATAGAGATGGACGGTACACGATAGACGATACACGATAGACGATACACGGTAGACGATGGACAATAAGCGGTAAACAATAGGTGATAAAATTTGTGTCGGAAATCAAAATTGTCAAGCAATCTCGTAAATGTCAATAAAATGATAATAACAATAATAATGATAATAATAAAAATAATAGAAATAATACAACTCATTAATATAGCGCATATACAAAGGCTATATTCGCTTTCCAATGTAGTACACGGAAATAAATAAAATGACTAGTACTTACAAAAGAAATAACTTCGTCGCTCAAAACTTTGGCAAACGAAACTGTCTTAGGTTTGGACTTAGACGTTTTCAAATTGTGAGAAGATGTTATGTCAATGGGCAGATGGTTTCAGAGTTCTGGATCAGAGACAGCGAAAGCGTCTCGCGCCGTAAGTTATAATTTGGACGAGATAAGCGTTGAGAAGATGATGACCGAAGTCAACACATTCGACGATGACGAACGAGCAGATCTTGAAAATAAGATGGCCTAAGATTATGAATAAATCACTCTTTCCTTGCTACGGTAGTCATTGTCCGTTGGTAACCGCTGAAGGTTACTGTCAACAAAATAGGGTGCCACCCAGAAAAACCCTATGTACGCTTCCTGATTCCTAGGCAAATCTTTTTTGAAGTTGGACAATAGTAAATATTTCGGTTGTATTCACGCTCCGGGACGTCATGAGATAATTATTTCGAATTTGGCAAAAGCCTTACAAGCTTTGATGCGCTAATAGCTGTTGAACATTCTGGCCAATTTTCTCGAAAATCCAACAATTCTACACACCCTATCAATTCATTAAGGTAGTCTGTGGTAACTCCCGTAGAAACGAACATCGAGCTTTTGGCCTTCAAGGAAATTCACAGTTTTCGCACTTCAAGCGCGTGTCAATGCATGGAATCTCTCGCCAAGTCTCGTGACAAAGAACGCCTTTTTAATTCGCGGGAAAGGTCATTTCGTAAAACAGGGAAATCTAATTTACGATGGAGTTGACAAAATCCAAAAATTCATCGGGAAAACGAAGGAAAAGTGGGTGATTGACAAAGCAAACTAAGGAAAAAGAAACACTTAACTTAAATTTCTCTCGCATCAATTTTGAATTTCATAACGCAACGTTGCGTCAGAAAGAAAGATTTATGTGACATCAACGAGCTTGCGTGATAATTTTGAGTTCCGCCACAAAATTGGAAACTTAAACGAGGCTTACTTGTAAGTTGAAGTTTGATTAAGATTCTATCACATGACCAAGGAGGCAGGAGATAACATGAGATAGCACAGCGCATGCGCGACTCATTATTCAAAGAGTGTGGGTGTGTCAGAATTATGTCATGATAGAACAGGCTAGTGTGCTAACCGTAGATCCAATCAGTAATGGGTGGGCATGTTATCTCCTGCCTTCTTGATCATGTGGTAGAATCTCACTCAAACTTCAACTTACAGGTAAGTGTCGTTTAATTTTCGAATTCTATCACATGACCATAGCCTAGGAGATCCCATGAGACTTTAAAGCTCTGACAGAGCCACATCAACCATTATATAGCCACATAGGTATAATAACATTCTTAAAATATTTTATTCAACCTTATAACTCGATCTAGTTAGTCTATCCATATGTATCATGTAGTAGTGAATACAATCATGACTCTGGCATAGGCAGTACAAAACAATGTCTTCTAGTCAACAGCAACATGAACGCTTATGTTTAAATACTGAAGTGTCAAGGCTTCCTGTGTTTTTTACTTGATAAACGTACAACCCTATGCCATAGGGTCAATCTGGTTATAAAAAAAAAAAATTTTTGCTATAATGTAAATACTGTGTCAGCTAAAGTAGGTTGTTGGACGATTGGTTTGCGATAAAACTTTTAAAAAGTAGCCGCTGATCCCCATCCGGCAGTAGCTAGTATACCATCCAAAGGGACATCTCTCTCTTCTGCTTTGGATGAAATAGCTGCTCTGGTGCTGTGGGCTGTAAATTGGCTTGTGTCAATCCCTGCTAAACTAAGTCCGGTCTTAGCCCGTCTAGATATTGTGTCTCTAGATACCCCTTTATGTGGCTGTATGAAGCTGACAAACAGTTTTCTCTCAGTGCTTCTCAGAGGCGCTGTTCACTTAAGGTATTCTTTCAAGGTGAGTAGGGGGAAGAGGGTATCATCTGGCTGATAACCGCTTATATCAATGCTGTTTTCTTTCTTATTGGGTTTGCTAGTCTTAATGTGTTCTGAAAGTTCAAATTTACATGAGTGTGATGACATGTGCATGCCATCCAGGCTCAACAGATAGATGGACTGTCCTCGTTGCCCCGTAGCTAACAAGAGTAGCATTAGTAGCTTCAGTGTTAATTCCTTTAAAGAAAGCTGTTCTAATGGCTGTAGCGTCTTGAGGTATCTATTAGTACTGTAGCCACATCCCAAATGGTTTTGAATTTGGGTTGTGGTTTACGTGTCTCGTATATTCCCTTTAGGAACCGGGTAACCAGTGGATGGGAGCCAAAGGGTTTGATGCCTTCACTATTTAGGGTCAATGACAATACGGATCTTGCAGTGTTTATTGTGGAATAACTTAGTCCTTGATTGTATAAATACATCAGAAATTGAAGAGCTCCACTTAGCTTTGGAGAACTGTGATTGGTTTTCCTTTGACACTAAAATGCCAGCCATTTTTCCACATAGGTTTTGTACTGATTTTGAGTTCCTTTTCTCCAGGAAGCCATGATGATGTTGGTAATGTCTGGAGGAAGGTTTTGCTGTGCAAAGGTGTCCCTGATAAAGGACAGACCATCAGGTGCAGGCTCTTGTGTAGAGGGTGTGGCTCCCTGAAGTGGGCATGATGTAGTAGGTTTGGTGATGGTTTGAAAATCCATGGTTAGCTGTATAGTAGTTGAAGAACAAGGGGGAACCAAGTCTGTGTTGGCCACACTGGGAACAGCAATATTCCCTTTGCCTTGCCCTGCATTATGTTTTGTACACACCTTGCAATTAGTATCAGACTGAAAAGGTGGGATTGCAAAAAGTTAAAATTGCTCCAATCTATGGAAAATGTATCAACATAAGTGCAGTTTGGGTCTGGTTTCCATGAGCAATAAACGTCTAATTGCGCATTAAGCCTACTGGCAAACAAGCCAATGTCTAGCTCAGGAAACACTGAAATTATTTCTTGAAAGCACACTTTGCTGAGTGACCACTCATACTTGTCTGAAAGGTTACGAGACTTATTGTTAGCAATTGTATTAAGTTTCCCAGCTATGTGTACTGCCGACACCCAAATATTCTTGTTTATACACCAGTTCCAAATTTCTTTGGCTAAATTATTCAGTTGGGGTGACTTGCTACCACCCATGTTGGTGATGTATGCAACAGCAGTTGTGTTGTCAATCTGTAACCGTACATGAGTGTTTCTAGTATTATTGCAAAAAGCCTTAAGAGCAAAGAATGCAGCCTGCAGTTCCAGAATATTGATGTGATTGGTGGCTTCAGCATCTGTCCACCTTCCACCTTTCTCTTGATTGCCAAGGGCTGCCCCCCAACCTTTTTTTGAATCATCTGTTTGTATAACCGTGCTGGGCTTAGGGCATACAGTAGTATCCCGTCGTACAGTAGGCATATTTTCAATCCACCATTTTAGCTCAGCTATGGAACTACTAATTAGTTGCAAATGGATTTTTTAATTCCCTTTATGTATTTTCAGTGCTTGGGTTTTTTCAGACTCCAGTGAGCGGTGACTTAGTGGCCCATATTGGGCCCATCCGGGGAAATTGGATACTATAAGCCCTATGACTTCCGCAACCTCTGTTATTGTCGGATTGTATTTTGTTAGTAAACATTTACATGCTGAGACTATGTTCTGGACTTTGCTTTCAGTAGGAGTCACCGTCATATCATTGGAGTCCAGGACAAACCCCAAAAACACAAGTCGTTGAGTAGGGATTATAACTGACTTTGTAGGATGTAAGTGAACCCTACTTTCTTAAACATTGAGGCCGTGACTTTAACATTCTCAAGGCACTCAGTTGATGTGTCACCCTGTAAGTATGAGTCACCAATGTAGGCTAGGCTCAGACACCCTAGGTTCTGCAGTGTCGCATAAACTGGCTTAAGCAGTTTAGTGAAAGCCCGCGGTGCACAGCTGAGTCCATTTGCCATGCACGTATACTGGTAAAGTGTACCATTGAATATAAATTTTAGATATTTTTGGTGGGGCATGATAAATGGGTACCGTATAATACGCATCTTTCAGGTCGATCAATGCCATGAAGCAGCCAGGCTTCGTTATTTTTACTGCAGTTTCTAAGGTATCCATTTTAAAATGATGGTACTGAACAAATTCATTGAAATCCTGCAAATTAAGGATCATCCGGTAAGTGCCATCAGGCTTAGGACGGAGAAAGATAGGGGAGATAAATTCTCCTGGTTTATGACTGGAGCGCTTAATAACTCCTTTACTGATAAGGGCTTCAATTTCATTGTCCACAATGGCATTTTGTATGCGATTAAACACGCTTGACCACATATTGTGTTGTTCCGGCATTAACCCTAACGTGAATTATATTTTCACTTCCTTGACATATTCTAATATTTTTGGGTCTGAAGTTAGGGTATGTCATTCCGACAATGCGCTGACAATTTGCTGGCAGCTCGAAAGCTCGGCTGATTGTGGAATAAAGCGTGTCGCACATTATCATTATCATTATGAACAACTGTTTGTTTTGTACATACCTGTGTTGTGGGCAAGATCGGCATTAATTTTGTTTCGTTTCCCCCTCTTTCTTGAATTTTGATCGTGGGGACCGCCTTTGGATAACAAATCATTCCTTGGCCGCTGATAGGGCTGGAATCGCCAATTACCTTCATGCACCTGGTTGCGGTGGGAAATCGAGCTGTATCTCCTGTTGTACCCTCGCGCTTGGAAGTGTGGCCAGACTTTCCTTGCTAGTTTGTTTGCGTCAGAGATATCCTTTGTTAGTTTGGATAAATCCCCAAACAAGTACTTTGACTCAGAAGGGACTGTGGTAGAGTTACAGAGCGCCGACTAGTCGCGATGTAGGTCTTACTTCATTACCAGGCGCCTCGACGAATCTATATCATGGAAGCATTGCATGGCCAATGTTATGGCATCTGTCAACGTTGACACAACTTATTTGTCCCTCGCTGTGGCTTCATCTTCTTGTTTGATCAGTAAATTGGTAGCTTTGATCATAGCGACAACGGAGGCAACAAGTGCCTTCTGCGACTTTTGCGATTTCGAGTCGCTTGTACGCATGTGCGCTGGGATTTGGTTCCAGATAAGTGGCTTCACTCTCGGTGTTCTCAATCCCTTGACGTTCCCGGGTCGTGGATATTTCTCAATTCTGGTTTAGACTTTGTCCTCTTGTAGTTTATCCTGGAGTAGTCCGCCCATGAGCTTTACAAGCCCCTAATCCACATCGCTTCCCGTTTTTGAAGTGCCGGTGACCGGTTCGCAAGAGAGTTTTACATTGAATATTCCGAATTTTTGCTTTGTTCATGGAAAGGTCGCGAAAGTCTGACACACCATTAAGAAATTGCCGTTGGGGCTGTTTGCATAAAACTGACCTGACCAGATATTTCGAGACCTACCATGTGAAAACATTTGTACTACATCTTGCCGGGTTTGAAGTATTAATTCTAGCATGCCTTTAATTACCTTTAATTAGGCTTTATCAACCTGTGGATAATGTAAGTTGCTCACTGTAAAGAGTTTTAAAGCTGAGGTTTTGAGCGTTAGCCCATCGTCGCGTTCGCTTTTCTTCTATGAAACTTGGTGAAATAGACATTAAGAACGAGTCTCTGTGAGAATCAAACATCCTGGGAAATGAAAATTTTCAACCCCCCTTCAAATTTTGCATGCAGATAGGCACTCAAGGGGGATGCACAAAAATGCCCTATTAATGGTTGCAGCACTCTTGTTGTCGTGGTAACAACAGCTGCTTGTTTGAGGCCGACCGCCTAATTTTTATAAAAAATCATCGCCAAAAAGTGCTAAATGTTTATTTCTCTATCTCAAGCTGGGAGTGAATGTAAACACGCCAATATATTATTTATCTTGGTACCATTTAGGTCATTTTTGCTGTAGGGTAAAACAAGGAAAACGTCTCTCTAAATTTATCTAAAAGTGCTCCGATTCTGGAACCGAGACTACGCACTTCGTTGGTTATAATATTCTAGTTTTTAAATATGTAAAAATCTCTGTGGGCCGGTCTTTACATTTCATAGTGGCAATTCGCGAACGAAGCTCAAAAATCAGATCTTGCATAAATTGGATCAGCCCGTATTAACATGATTCAAATGACAGACAAGCATAACGGTGTATCGTCAGAGGATTTCGGATTACTCAAATTCCCATGAAAGAAAGTACAGTACTCAGAATCTGGATGATATGCACACGATTTAAGGTATATGTTTGTAGTAACGTAGAGTAGTCCTCCCTGAAGGATGATCAGTTTTTTTTTCTTTTTAATTAAAGCTAAAGGCGAGATTTCTCTTCAGGATATTGCTCAGAAGATAACGTTCTTTCAATGTCTTGCAATTTGCATTTGTCTGAAACGTTTGTTGTTGAGAACATTAGATGTAAACATTGCCAATTTATGCAATATCTGATTTTTTAGCTTCTTTCGCGAATAGCCACTATGAAAATTAAAGGTAATGTTGTCATAACAAATGAAAATTAAAGGCAATGCAATGATAACAAATGCATCAGGGGTTCGTCTTCTTGTTCTGAGTTTTCGGACGACTCCGATTTTGATAGTGACGAGCAATACTGTAATACTGAATGCATCAGTCGATGCATTAGTAGAAAGTATATTTTTCTGAGTGTTAGGAAAACTCCGAATGTGTCAATGACGAGCAATGCTGTAATGGGAAATGCATCAGTTTGTATTCTTGTTCCTGTGCGTAAGATCATCTGTGTGACATTGGACTGAGAGGATTGTTGTGGGGGAGGGTGTTTGTCGCTCTGTGGTTGGATTGACGGTGCTATTGCAGGCGGTGTTATATTAGCACAATTATCTTATTTGCCATCATCATCTCCATCGTATCCTGCCTCTTCTACGCTTGATGTCCGTAACGCCGCTATCACGCACCCGTCGTCACCAGCCAACAGCTGCAACAAGAAACGGTCCCGACACACATGGCGATGCCGCAGCAAGTACATCCTCCTTCGCTGGTGAACCACAACCAGGCCCCTCCATCTGGTTACACTCAGCCTCCTCTGCCTTCCCTAGCTATCCACCGCCATCAAACCGATATTCTCCACCACCAGGACAAGCTTAAGCCGCGCCTATGCCGGGTGTTGTTAACGCTTAACAAACGAACGAGTTCTAATGAAAGTAACCTGCGACGTAACTTCCCAAAACAGATCACTGTTCCAGTGAAATAATTAAGTAACCCTCCGTTTTGCTCTCCATTTAACATAATTGTAAACGTATTCAAGTCATTAAACGTTGCTTGTGCTTTTATGATTTCAAAACGAAGGATAGTTGGAATAAGTTGTCTGAACTCAACTATTCTGGATTGATCTGCACGCTGTATATTTGCAATTCTAATATCCATTTCGCTTTCATCGTTGAAAGAAACGTGGAAATGATTTTTGTCGGAGATAGATGAGTTCAGCCCTTTATTAGCAACAATATTCCAAAACGATTATTAACTGTATTTCTTAAAAATGTAGTTTCTTTTCTTTTTAAATGTCATACCATTCAGATCTGGCTGTATTTAATCTCGTCTATGCTTCTATCGCCAGTTTTCAATCTGTTCCCTTTGAGATAACAAATCTTTATCGTGACATAAAGTAGTTACATTGATAATCTCGTTAATGAATCACACAGGCTAAAAACTTTCTTGCCACCAAGCTTCGGGTGACAGCCATCAATCACGTCCCTTTCCAACAACCAATCAGAGTAAAGTACTAAAATACCTCTAGGGGTAAAATACCTCTGATTGGTTGTCGGAAAAGGGGCGTGATTGATGGCTGTCACTCGAAGCTTGGTGGCATGAAAGTGAGATTCTCAACGGTCCTGACCAGAGGTTCTCTCCGCTCGCTGCTTTGCAGCTCGTTGGTCGACGCTTCGCGCCGAATTCTCGTACTCCGGTAGAGAGAAGAGAACCTCTGGGACCAGGGTAATGCTGTATCGATGCTGAGCAGCATTTGCATTCGTGTGTGGTTTCAATTTTGTGAATAACGAATTTTTGTTAACCAGTCGTTGTGTGCAAGTTTCTGTTTGAAATTCCGGTGACAGGTTCGCAAGCGAATTTTCCATCAGATATTCCGAACTTCTCTTTTTGTTGTTGTAAAAGTGGCGAAAGTTTCGTCTGACCCATTCATTGAAGAAATCGCCGTTAGGGTTGTTTGCTTAAAGCTAAACTGACGAGATATGTCAAGACCAACCAGGTGGGAACATTTGTGTGCGGCTGCCCTTGATTTTCAGTATGAAACCTGATCATCATGCGCTTTTCGCGTTCGCTTTTCTACGACGGAACTTGACGAGGCAGACATTAATCAGCGAATACCAAGTGGTTAAAAGTTTGGATTCTGTTTTGCCATATTTTTCATTTTGCTGATGTAGACACTGTCTTGCAGGGCTTTGTGAGACCCAACACCTGGCCAATGCAGATAAAGACACAGAAAGAGGTTTTACTATGCAGCGGCCAAGTTGTGTTGGCAGATGCAGGGCTCTCGACGATTACAGGTTCGCTTGTGAGAAGTAAAATGCAAGGAAAACTGCCAAATTTTACAATCATATTATGGAATTAATCGCGTGATGTAATTACCATAATCTTGATTGAGCCAGCTGTGTTGATGTTTGTAGGACGTTGATAGAGCATATTGAATACCAAAATGAACTTTACAAGTTCAAGAGAAACGCTTCAGTAACTCTGAATTCAACCTTCTAAGCATCCGTAAAATAAAAAGGAATCCTTAAAGAAAAAGTTGCGAACGACCTCGTGACCATAAAAATAAAACCTGTCGCACCCTTTCATAGCATAGGTGATATCGATGTCGAGCAGTAATAGATTTACATTTGTTTGTTGCCTCAATTTTTTTAATAATACATTTTTGTTAATTTACCGCCGCGGGCACCATTCCGTTTAATATGCTGGTAACTGGTTCGTAAGCAACATTGCGAACCTTTGCTTTGTTCTTGTGGCGAAAGTGGTGAAAGCTGAGCTTTTCATTGAGAAATGGGAGTTTGAGCTGTTTTTTTTTTAACTGTAAAACAAAGTTTCTATGTTCCTAGTGACATAATCCTGATTCGAAAGCGTTTTCTACCTATGAAATAAATCGGATTTTAGGGCAAATGATCGAGCGTTTTTAGACAACCGTGGCACTGTCCACATACGTAATTGCGTGGACGTTGAAATCTAGTTTCGTAAGCGCGATGCTGATCGAACATCCTCTTTTCTTACTCTATACTAAAATCGCTCATAATATTTTTCTATAGCGATCCTAAGGTAAAGAATAAATTTGAACGCTGACACTGTATTGCAAATTTTCTAGAATGAGTGGAGGATGAATTCACTATGACATTGTGGTTTACGATCACGTAGCATTTCCCAAAAATACTTTCAAGTTACATAATTTTGCATAGATTAGAGTGACGTCACAAAACACGATTTGTGTCAGGTTTTCGTAGACGTTCTCTCCCTTCCGTTTCTCCTGAAGGGGGGAAGGGTAAGGCTACATGTAGACTGATCGGAGATCAACATTTACAAATGACTATGTTTTTCTTGAATGAAGACAGGTTTGACAGATCTCTGGGGTCTTTAGGATTCTTTGTTTGATATTTGGGCATTGGTTGTAATTATAGCTTAGGCCTGTCTTTAAGAGTACTGAAAAATCCTTGTTACGAGCTTCTGCATATACACCTCATTCAATGGTTTACCATATAATGTGCGCGGATATTTCAATTTGTGAGTTGCGTAGGAATGAGCAAAATGTCCGCTCGTATTTTAGGTTAGCCCTCGAAAAAGGGATCTATTGTTTCACAATTTTTCCATTTTTGAGACAAATTTCTGAAATACATCCAGGGCCTCATCTGTATATCGTACCATTGCATAGGAGGTACGCACAAAAGAGTAAAAGAACCTGTCGCGCTCAAAAACTCACTTCCGTTAAGTCAATCCTTAAAAAAGAACAACGACAGAAAAGTTCGGATCCGTCTGTACGGCCATTATGTTGCTCCGGGTATTTGTCCTGCTCTGCAGTGTTATACTGTGGCATATTTTGTGCGTTCTCGTAACCTTACTCGGTAAAATGACAGCATTTTTTCTTCTTCCCCTTCAACTTCCGCCTACTGATTTCCTTTTCCATTCCCCTGCCCCCCCTCCCATATTGTATGCTCGTTATAGGGGTTTCCATGGCAAAGAGTCAAGAGAAAATTTGGAAACCAGCCAACTGCATGATAATTATCTCCCAGATATGAAACAGGCGCCATCGATATTGTGAAGAGGACAATGGCTTTTAAGGAAGTTTTATGCCTTCTTTTCATCTGTTTCTTTGCCTTGGGAAGTGTTAACTCCTGTACCCACTACGGCGAGTGTTCCCTCGGTGAGTTCTGTTGTACAGATAACGTCTGCAGAGAAAGATGTCACGTCTGTTCGTATGACTCCCAGTGTGGAACGAGCGAGCAGTGCTGTAACAGCAAATGTATCAGTAGTTCACCTTCTTGTTCCTGTTCGTCCGACTACCAGTGTGATCTTGGAGAGGATTGTTGTGGGGGAGTGTGTTTGTCAACGTGCGGTTGGAACGGCGGGTCTATTGCAGGCGCCATTACTGGGACTATTATCTTCTTTGCCATCATCATTTCCATCGCATCTTGTTGCTGCTGTGCTTGCTGCCCGTACTACCGCTATCGTACACCCGGTACTGTGGTCGTCACTCAACGGCCGCAACAACAGTTCGTCTCAACTCAGACAAACACGATGATGACGCAGCAAGTACAAGCTCCCCCACCGCTTAACTACAATCAGCCTCCTCCAGGCTACAGTCAGCAACCACCTGCTTATTCGCCACCTGGTCCAACTCCGTATCCTCCAGCTCAAATTCAAGGGCAAACTCTTTCGATGCCACCTCCTGGACCGGCCAAGTAGTAAGATGTCTGAAGTAAATCAACATGGAAACAAACGGCAACTCATTTATGTAAAGCTTTTAAGTACGAAATACACTCTTAAGTGCATGGTAGGGCGCACTTTCTCATTGAATAATTTGCAGGTTGGAGTAGAATTAGAGAAAAATTGTTATTGCCATCGAAAGATCCTTATCCAATGGTCGATTTCTCAACAATAAGCTACATACTTCTAGTTAGTTGAATTGCATGGCAACCAAAATATTCTTCCCAGAGTTTCAAAGGAAGGTTCAAACCCGGCGGAAGGTCGTCATTTACATTCCTCTTTTTTCGGATGTTGCGCAAGAACAATTAGTTTTTTGATCGATACGTCACCATAGAGTCTAGGCCTTTCCTGATAATGTTCGTATTTACTCTTTAGAGAGCTAAAGATTGATTTTATTGTAAGGAAAAATCCTCCTTACTCCGTCCCCCTCGTTTCATATTTTTGCTTGTCATGTTAGAAACCTGTCAGGATGCTACAGAAATTTGGTAACCCTATAGCTTATTTAGCTATATTTTTATAACTATCTCACAGAATATACTTTAATTACAGAAAATTAAAAGCTTCTCCTGTAGTGGGACTGTGTTAAAAAAAAAAATCAGTTTTCGCTCTTTCTCTGACAATTTGACTTTGGGAAGCAGAGTTTTTTCAGGCGCAAAACAAATTATGATTTAGTATTTTTTTTTTTTACTACTACTTTTTTTTTAATCGATGTTTTAATTTTTTTCATAAAAACGTAATCAGCTGACGTAAGTGTTGTCTGTGCTTTTAAGTGAATTTTTATTCAGCAACAAAGTCATAACTACTTCAAATAAGGAATCCTATTTTTAACTTTTTAAAGTGGCCTTTTTTAATTAATAAAATTGAGTTGCGTTTGTAAATTGTTGTGGACTTTTTCTGTGCAGCAAGATGACGGTAAGAAACTTGCTTTTGAAAAAGTGAATGTTCATAAATATGCATTTAATAACGAAACTGCTTTCTTGTTATTATATAAACTACTACTTTTATGAGAGCATTTTCCACTGGGTATTCCCTTATTGTTACCATAAGAAAAATACCTTAGATTTTCAATCTTTTCAACCAGGCTTAGAATTGAGGTTAAACCAATCACATCTACATCAATCGCTTTCTTCCGGGCTTTACAGGTTTTATCTTACTCTTGGCAGCTCAAATCGTGAAAACTCGTATCTTGTAATCTGAATGATGGTGTACGTCTTCCAGGCCGACCATTCTCATAAGGATTATATAGTTCGTATAGTTCATGAAGTTTATAAGGGAAAAATCAACCCCACCTTCTCCACTCAAATCATGCAGAATTTCAGAATTCCTATGAATGCGTTATCTGGGTATTTATCGCTGTTGACACCCTTGAGGGCCTGCTTACAGGTGGTTGTTTGAGTTATTAAGCTCGAGATTTAGCGCGGCGAATATTCGTTCGCCAGATCGGATATCGGACGGGTGGAAGATCT
Organism: Stylophora pistillata; assembly: GCF_964205215.1. Lineage (NCBI taxonomy): Eukaryota > Metazoa > Cnidaria > Anthozoa > Scleractinia > Pocilloporidae > Stylophora > Stylophora pistillata. The sequence continues at coordinate 17,514,972 of NC_142529.1, forward strand.
GGGAGGAGTGAAAAGCGAGGGGGAGGGTCAGAAGGGAAAAAACAAACAAACAAACAAAAAAACAAAAAAAAAAACAGAAAAACCGCCTAGCCGAAAACCCATAATTTCTCAAGACAAAATTCCAATCCTGTCCACCAGCGGATGTGGTGTTCTAATTGGTTGAGTTGCTGTTAAAAGAACAATAAGATTTTATTTGACGTTCAGAGTTGGTCACGTAAAAAATATGGCGCGCAATGAGAGGGTTGTCTTTTCTAAACTCGAGATAGAGGAAAAAACGGTTGTTTTGAAGCCACAACAGGAACCGTTCACCAGCTGTGATAACTCTACTTAGGAGAAAAGATGTCCTAGTAGTTTTACCTGCAGGCTTTGGAAAAAGCATGATTTTCTCCGTGTTTTTATTGTCAATGCGAGACTGAACAGATCAGTTTCATTGTTGGACATTTCACCACTGAACTGTACTATTGCCGACCAAATTGCACAAGAATATGGTGTTTGCATAGCAGCACTATCCATTTTTGAATGCTGCGTTTGCTACAGTTTTTCATTTCTCTTTGGAGATATTTTAAGTATATGATTCTTCAGAGGAAAATATAGCGGCTTCCCGCATTTCGATTGGAAAACAACTACGACTTTAACCTTGGTGACTGCTGGCTCTTTGACAAGTTCTCTTACGTCAAGATGCGCTGAAATCGAGGCCTCGCTTTCCTTTTCGCCCGAAATCGATTGATCTCACATGCGCGGCTGACCGCCATCGTTGTAAATTTTAGGCTTGTCTTCGACCACTCAAGTAATTTAAAAAAACCCGATATGTGCCCCTTAAAAAGCGGCCACTTGGCTTGCAAACTCTGTATGATAACTCAGATAAATCCTGAAACTGATAATAAGGTTCAGTACATAGGACTATAAAGTTTTGGTCGTTAAGGATTGTGCGCGATTCTATTATATGACCAGAAGGCAAAGATCCGATGAGATAGCACGGCGCTTGCGCAAGTTGTTGCACGATTTGCACTTGACGCGGTTCGTCCTACAAACTCTTGGAGCTTGTTTTCTCTACGCTAAAAACGTTTTCGACACGAATTGCTAGAGAGGTTAACGTACTTAGCTTTAGTTGGAGTCCAGCTTAGGCCCTAACGTAGTTGGTTGCCAATAATTCAGAGTGATTATGTTCGATCAAGAAGACAACACAACTGACGAGCGCACCCCTAAAACTTCAACGGACAGTGGCGCCCAGAATATGCCTTCAGCTAACGCTTTCGCGGATATGTTCGCAAAAAACTCGCAAAGGATATCACAGAGGCCAATAAGTCGAGGAAATTTGTTTGCTCCAAACATTCCAGAAATTACCATGGTGATAAGTACGCTGGGCTATCAACATATGGCTCGAGCCAGCCAAGATTCCAGCCTTATCTTGGAGGAAAATCCTCTGATTTTTTAGGCAAAAGCCGCTTCTCAATGACGCCGAGAAAGAAAAAGGATGGCGAAACCAGCCAGTGCCAATGAAGGTGTCTGAAGTATGTAATGCAAAGGTGACATCTTTGTCTATTGACAGTGTACGCAGCGTGGTAAAATTACAAACTAGTTTCCAAGCTGGAGAACTCAAAGATTTTTTACAAAAGTGTGAAGCGATTACCACTGAGCCTACTATTCTTCAGATTGTTAAAATTAAATTTAAAAACAGCGTTGCAACATTATGACAGACCTAGTGTTTTTAACAGTCATCAACATTCAGGTGTCAACTCTGAAATTGATAAGCTTCTCGTCAAAGGGGTCCTTATTCCGGCGGTACAGGAAACAGAGGAATTTATTTCCACAATTTTTTCGACCGAAAAAAGAGGGCACGCACCGCACCATTCTTAATCTCAAAGCGTGAAACGAATTTATAGGTTACGATCATTTTAAAATGGATACGCTAGAGCCCGTTGTTTTATGACTTCGGTGGACTTAAAGGACGCGTATTACATCGTCGCTATCCCCCCATCTCACCAGAAATACTTAAAGTTCTGTTTTGACGGTGTTTTCTAAAAATATGCGTGCTTTCCTAAGGGCCTAGCTAATGCCCGGCAAATATTTATTAAGATATTGAAATCTGTGCATGCCACATTCCGGAGCATGGGACATCTCATCGATCAATTTAGGGTATATTGACGATTCTTATCTACAAAGTGACACCTCTGTGGAGTGTCATAACAATATCATTGACACCATCACGCTGTTTACCAAATTAGGGTTTCATATCCATCCAGAGAAATCGGTTTTCATACCCTCTTAGAAATTAACTTCCTTAAAGTTTGTACTGGACTCTATTGCTATGAAAGTTACGCTTACGGAGGAAAAAGTTCAACGGATTCTGTCTGTCTGCGCTACGCTCTTAAAAACGCAAATGCCCATCATTGGACAGGTCGCAGAGGTTATCGGTTTTCTGGTGTCCAATTTTTTCGGTACTCAGTATGGACCACTTCACTACCACCACCTTGAGCGGGATAAATATCTTGCGCTCATAGCAAACAAGGGAGATTACGGGGGAAAAATACAATTATATCCCCCCCCCCCCGCCACCACGCTTTCACAGAAATTCGGTGGCGGCGTAATAATGCCGTAACTCTCAAACGAGATATCTAACACGACCACCCCAGCACTTCAATTCAATCAGACGCATCAACACTGCGCTGGGAAGCTGTTTTTGGCACTCAGAAAACGGGGGGGGGGTGGGGGGGGGGGGTGGATGGACCCCTTCAGAAGCTGATTATCATATAAACATATTGGAATTACTTACAGCCTTTTTTTCCTTAAAATGTTTTTGTAGCCATATGAACAACTGCAACATCCAAATTCAGATCGACAATACCACAGCCTTAGCTTATATAAACAACACGGGGAACTGAAAATCCAAAGAACTTAACCAGCTAGCTGTTCAAATTTGGGAATAATGTATATCACGAAATATTTAGCTCTCAGCTTTGCACATACCTGTTCGGCTGAACATTGGGGCTGATGAAAAATCACGCGTGTTCTCAGATAATCACGAGTGGATGTTAAGCAAACACTCGTTTGACGAGATTCTGTTGCACCATCCCGTCCTCGATTTCGAATTTTCGACTTATTTCCAAGCCGCTTAAATTATCAGATCAGTAGTTACTCTTCGTGGCAAGCAGACCCCTAGCACACGTAGATGAATTTACTCTGAATTGGATTGAGCAAAAAATCTTATGCTTTTCCACCCTTTAGCCTTCTACCAAGATGCCCTCAGAAGATCAGTCAAGACCGAGCACAGGGTATAAATCGCCTCGGTTTAGCCAACTCCCAAACGTGGTTTCCAGTCCTCCTACAACATTCCTGCGACCAGCCCTAGATCCTGCTCCCACAACCAGACCTTCTACAACACCCTTCCCGCAGTGGCCCACATCCACTACACAGGAATCTTCATCTGATGGTATGCCCCGTGTCAGGGGACCCTTCAGTCATTGCCACTTTCCAAAGGAGGTTACTGACATTCTCATAGCATCCTGGAGGAAAGGCACTAAAATTTAGTATGCCACATACGTTAAAAAATGGATGGCATTTTGTCATAAATGGAAAATTAATAGTTATTCACCACCAGTGAGCATCACCCTTCAATTCATAAGATAAACGATAAACGTCTTAGAATAATTACACAGTAGCATCCATCGACCCATAATTGAAATGGAAACTCTCCTGCACTTCCAGGAGTACAGGGAGTACTAGGAAGACGTACTCTTGTACTGTAAATAGCTAAGTTTTTCACTGAGAATGTTGTGTTAGACGGGAAAACCATTTTTGTTGCGTTGAATGTAAATGAATATTGTAGGAATGTTTACAAATGTTGTGGCTAGATGGCCTGGCTCTACAAATGTTAGCCACATTTTTCGAACGTCAGCCAAAGGGCGTGACCTAGAAGGGACTGGTCTGGCAGATGGTGTACTACTTGGAGATAGTGGATATGCATGTTCCCCATTCCTCATGACTCCCTATCTCAACTCCAAAACACCCCAGGAGGAACGTTTGAACATAGCTCACAAAAGAACTTGTTGCATTTTACCCAAACTTGCTATAAGTTTAAGGGAGCCAGATCCAGAGGCCTAGGACTGTGAAATGGACGATGAAGGGTGAGTTCCTGACCTTCACAGCCAGTATCATGGCCGTGAAACTGGCAATGCTGTTGGGGAGCACATTGCTAACTTTTTTTTTAAGTTCTACATAGGGGGCTCAAGCTCAAACATACATTTGATTGCAAAAATATTGACATGCACTATAAATGGTATGATGCATCAACAGTGAGACCCAATGGATTTATGGGAAATGTCTACATGGTTACAAGATTAATGCATTATTTATTTCATTGTTCATGGAAATCTTTGATGACCACAATGCATATGGA
>NC_142529.1:17716867-17754367 GCF_964205215.1 Stylophora pistillata
CGTTTCTGGACAGGGAAACAACATATGCGACTTAAACTTCGACTTCAAGTGCGACTGTACCCATATCGCTAATAGCTGTCCAGCAGTCGCTTGATTCAACATCATTTCCCTCAATTCTGGCTCAATCCAGCACAAGTAGCGCTTGGAACGCTTGATTCTCGTCGCGGCAGCCGCAAACACAATCGCCATTAAATGATCTTACTTTCCACTCATCAACCAATCAATTACTGTATCAGGGCACAGATCTTCTACAGCCACAGCACCAGACTTTTCCCCTGACCAGCGAGGTGTCTCACGTGGCTACAGCAATGGGAGGGGCTGACCAAAATCATCTTTTTGGATGCCAAGGGCCATTACCACAATCATTTACGACATCTATGTTTAGCCAAAAGCTGTCGCCACTCCAACCATCTGTGCCCCAAGGTTTTCCTTTACCGCCGAAACTCATCATTTCTGAATCTCCTAATCCTTTCTTTTTAGTGAAGCTAAAAAGAAACATCTCAAAATGTAACGGATGTGAAGGAAGCTTTCATAAAGACTCTCAATCTGTTGATAGCATGGCAGTCATTGGACGTTTAGAGGTGGACTGGTATCCAAATCTGTACTTAGATGGCACAAAATGTTGGAAGTTAGGCAGAGCACAAGGATACTACCATATTAACATAGCATGTCTGTCCACTGTCGTCCCTGGTTCCATACAGGCCACTTGCAAGGTCTGTTGAGGAGAACTGAGGGAGTCCTGTCTCTAACGGACGAGCTTATAACTTTCGTTAAGCAGTGCTTTCCCGGAATTGTAATTGAATAAATGGAAGACTGACTTAGGCATTGCTATATTTTCTTTGTACCCTTTTAATGAATAATCGAGATCTCGTTTAAAGGGAGGCTGACCATGTTAACCTATAATTTGACGAATGATTTGCTTTTAATTATTTAATTTCACGGCCGTTAAAAAATCGATAAGTTAATAATTAAAAGTAAACAAAAGATCAAATAAAAGAATAGATAAAAAAGATTGAAGCTGAGGATTCGATTGTTCCTCGAGGATCGCCGGGTAACTTTGGAGACCCTCGGATAGTTTTCGGTTAATCTTCGGAGTGTATATTCGGAGCTCGTACACTCATCGGAAAAATCTTGAAAAAAGAAAGAAGAAGAATTGAAAAAAACAAGCCTTCAATAATTCAGGGCTCTCGGGTAACTTCGGAAACTATCGAATAATCTCCGGGTAATTTCGGAGACCCTCAGATAGTTTTCGGTTAATCGTCGGGATACACATTCGGAGCTCGTACACTCTTCGGAAAAATCTTGAAAAAATAAAAAAGAAGAATTGAAAAAAACGAGCCTTCAAAAATTCAGGGCTCTCCGGGTCACTTCGGAAACCATCGAATAATCTTCAGGTTAATCATCTGAGTATTTTCGGAACTCGTACACTCTTAGGGAAATCATCGGAGTCGTTTTCAATAAAAAACAGACGTTACAAAATTCCGGCGGGATTCCGGCGGAATTCCGGATTCCTGATTTTCCAGACTACCTACACCGAAGCTGGGTTCCTGTGACTGCAAACATAGTACGTCTCATTCCGAGGTAGTAATGCGGTGAAATAAATCCGTGGCGGGCACTGCGGTCTTCTTTAGCAAAATAACTACCACTCCACAGCTTGGATTTATTTGAAGAAAAAACCCTTGCCTTTCAAATCGATTCGGTGTCCTAGTACATTTAATTCTTAGGAGGTTACATTCTAGTTTTCCGTAGGTATCTTTTGACAGTTGCCGCAAGAGAGCGACTCGCGATTTCTAAGACGTGAGCGACTGAGCGGGTGGACGTTTCTTCTTGAAATTCATTTTCCTGACAATCTCTCATCTCTCCCCAACAGAGGTATCTCCTTCCCCTGAAGACGAGCCTTGTTTCGTTCAACACAAATGGATGTATTACATCCTCTCGGTTACATTAAAATCCAAGTCGAGAATTTAATGAGTGGCGCCCCTCGCCGCTGTTTTTCCTGTTTACATCCACTTCAGCAGGGATATAATTAGCATGCTTGACTATTGCTACGTCATAACAAAGATGGCGGATTTCAATTCGAAAATGTCGATTTTTGGAACGTAATTGTTCGCAACTAAAACACTTTTAGCTCAATTGAATGCTCACTCTGCACAGTAACACGGAAACGCAACCCCATAACTTGAAACTACAAAATGGGAGAGAAGGTTCTTAGCAGGGTGAGAGCCCAGCGCGATCTTGGGGTACTTATGTCAGATACGGCTAGCTTCAATGATCACATCCACGCCCAGGTAAACAAGGCTAACAAAATGCTGGGTTTTATTCGTCGCACTATCAGTGGAAGCAAAATTTTATTACCAGCTCTGAGATCCCTTTATGTGGCTCTCGTACGTTCTCACCTTGAGTACGCCTCTGAAATCTGAAGCCCAAAATCAATTACTATGATAAAAAAGAATAGAATGGGTGTCAAGTTCGTTGCGTTTAGTGCGCGCGCGATCGTCGTCATTAAAAAATAATATTCTTTAGCAGGAACTTCCTAGCGTGTCTGCAACCCGATGCGAGCTCATTTCTGCTGTTGAGGGGCGACATTTCTGGTCTGCACAAAATGAAAAACTTCTCCCACAAACATTAATTATCTCCTGTTTACATTCGAATAGAACCTAGCTCGTTTAACCTTGCGCCATTTGATTTCATATGCAATTTTCCTATCTTTTAGGCTCCATATGAACTTACTTAGTTCCGTTGCGTGCCCATACGGGTTACACAAAATGAAATATTTCTTCCACAGACACAAATTACAATTCTTGGTGACGTTCGAGTGAGATCTTTCCCGTTTTATTTTGCGCCATTTGATGTTGCACTCAATGTTCCGGTCTTTCAGGTTCCAAATATGCTTACTAAGCTCAGTTGCGTTTCTATAACATTTATTACGGAATGAGCAAATGTGATTTCTATATCTTATTTGAAATGTAGTCTCACAAAGTCCGATATATGTTTCCCTTGTTGTTTGCGTGGTTACTTCGGCCTGGCATATTATGTTCTCCACGCTGCAGTTACCATCCGTGGGGGCACGTGTCCGGTTTACGGCAGTTACAGTTTTTGTTATTTCCTTCAGCGACTGTGGCTGTTCTTATTTCGGCTTTGTTGTGGCTGAAGATAATCGGTTTAACGTTATTCGTGCAGCTGTAGCTTAATTTAATAGTGTACCGATTGAAAAATTTATGTAGTGGATTAGATTTGGGGAAGTGTTGGTCGATTAGAGAAAGAAAGCATTTTCGAACGTCACCAAGAATTGTAATTTGTGTTTGTGGGAAAAATATTTTATTTTGTGTAAACCCGAAATGTCAACCTTAAACAACCGAAATGAATTAGCATTGTCCTGTAAACACTCTAGGAAATTTCTGCTAAAAATGTCATCACCTAATTAGCGCGCACCGCACTACACAGCACACGTTGTTTCAAATAACTTTGAATGTAACCGTTTTTCAGGCAGTTGCCTGATGATTGCTTCTGATGGAGTATGAAACTCTGAGTAGCAATTAAATGCCTTGGAGCAAATAACCCAACTCGTTGCTGATAATATCATCTACTGCTCTAGTCCAACTGTTGAGCACTTTGATAGTCGATAAGGAACATTCCACTGTCTTACTTTTATTCTTATGATGTAAAAGAATAGCTGCATAATGTTTATATTCCCTTCTTTTTTGGGAGTCATTGCTTAAGTAATGTGTACGGTACATTTTCTGTTTCCTTTTTACTGATTTTAAAATAGCCTTAGTTAGCCATGGCTTATTAAGTTGCTTTTGTTTGCTTTGGCTAGCCAGCCTGTTAGGTGCATGTTTGTCAACAATTTCACTCAGGATATTAATTGTCTGCCTTAGCTTCTCATTTACATTATTTTGGGGATTAAGGATTTCATGCCAAGCAATCTGATTTATATCATCCAAGTATAGGTCTTTCTTAAATTTAGAATAGTCTCGAGAATATATTTTATTATCATTGTTCCGTGAGGGCTGGGTTCTAACTATACAGAAAATGGGGAGATAATCTGTTAAATCAACTGTCAGGATTCCTGCTGTAAGATTTTTAAAACAATTTGTATATATATGGTCAATGAGTGTTGCTGTATGATCAGTAAGCCTGCTAGGTTTAGTAATGATTGGTAAGATGTTGTTGGCATGGAGCATATCTAAGAATTCTTCAGTTTGGACGTGTTCATTAAATTTCAGGAAATTTATATTCATATCTCCAAAGATGTAAATTTCATGCCTATTGGAATTAATTGATTTGATTATATCATTTAGTTGGTTGCGAAACTGTTCTAGATCACAAGTAGGATGCTTGTAGATACAGTCTATTAGAATCTTCTTTTTAACTTTGCCAGCATCAATTTCTGCCCAGCATGATTCAACTAGTGTTATATCAAATTTAATATCAGGCCTAGGTACTGCTTTAAGATTATTAGCGATATACAGAGCGGCTCCACCCGCCTTTGTTGGAGAGTCCGTGTGAAATAAATTATAGCCGCTGATATTTACATTACCAACAGAATTCTCACCCAATTTGGTTTCTGTAATTCCAAGAATATCCACTTTGATATCAATGGAGTATTAGAGTTCTTTCAATAAATTTAGGTTTTTAGAAAGACTTCTGATATTGCAGTGAAGAATTGAAAAATATTTCGCGTCTGTTTTAGCTAGCATTTTATTAAAACTGCGGACTGGATAATATTCTGAGCAAGGGGTATTTAACATTAAATCTGGGTCGCATTCGTCGAATTTATTTGGATTAAGGAGGAGATCGTAGAATTCAAGATCATCATGGCGCCCATCCGGCCAGCTACCAACCATAGCATAAAATTCTCTATCAGTTAACCAATAAAATGGTAAAGAACTACTTACGTTTTCTTGATGATTAGCCATGTCTAGATCCATAATAGTATACATTTATAGAGGTCGTTAAATTGAGCTATAGTTAATCAAGCTGATCGAGGAATTCTTCGAACTCTTCATGTGTCACAAAACATTTCGTAATTGAGCTCTCCGTTTTCTTCAGAATTATTTTACCGTTAGCCGTCCAAATAAACTTGTAGTTACGGTCGCGCTTGAATTGTAAAATTCTGCCCAGTAGTCGCTTTCTGTACGGCGTCAGGCTTTCATTGACATGAATTAGTGCTTTAGGACTTACAGCCACAGATTCCGGCTCGCAGACCACCACGGAAGGTCTTTAGTCCGCTTAGATTTTAATCTTTTCCTGTTGCTGTAGATTTCGTCTCTTTTCTCCCTTCGAGTGAATTTTACGATTAGTCGATCTTTCACTTTCTTCGTTGGCGGCAAGCAGTGAGTGATCGATCATCGTTTGGGCTGAGGTTCCCTCCTATAATCTCAGGCATTTCTTTTATCAGCAACGCTGGGTTATCATTTGGTACGATCGGAATACCAATTAGTTCGAGGAAATCTATTCGTGCGTACTGCTCAAGCTCATCCAACTGGATCTCAACATTAAGATAATTCATATGATGCACGATCCTTCGCAGTAGATAGCGCTATTTATGCAATAGTGAAAATCAGACCTAAAAAAAAAATCATGCCTGTACGGGATTCGAACCACTGACCTCTGCGATACTAGTGCAGCGCTCTACCAATTGAGCTAACAAGCCAACTGGGAGCAGGCCGTTAAGTTGATTCGTAATAAACCCGTGACGATAAATCAAATACAATGATTATATATGAAGTAGAGCGCTGCACTAGTATCGCAGAGGTCAGTGGTTCGAATCCGGTACAGGCCTGACTTTTTTTTTTTTTTTTTCCAGGTCTGATTTTCGCTATTGCATAAATAGCGCTATCTACTGCGAAGGATCGTGCATCATACGTATTTAATACCGCAGTTCAAAATATATGAACTTCATATATATTCATTGTATTAAGATAATTGTTTCCAAGCTTCCCAATGTCTTCTTTTATCACTCCAATATCGCCCTTTGAACTGTCATTGTGTTCTTTTACGTCCTTAATGGTTGATATAACTCTATCGTATTTCTTTGAAATGTAGTCTTGGGACTTTTCAATTTCTTCAAATCGTTTTCGGAGGTCTTGAAGGCCAGCTTTGAGTGAATCGACCTCCTTGCGGATCTCTTCTCGTATGTTGGGAAGAAACTCCTTTGCCCAAAGCTCTTTCAAACTTTTTACCGTTAGACTCATGCTATCTGATCCGCTATCTCCATTTGTCATATCTCCTATGACACTCATATCTCCCACCTAGTCTCTTCTTGCTTGACTAAACTGGTTCAGATCGACCACGTGAAATACTGTGTCGATAGAGAGACTTTAGCTTTAATTATTACATCTCTTGTCTTTAGCAAAATGTTCTACTGTTCGTCCGTGTGGTCTAATACCTCATCTAAGAACATACAAAAGCTGCAACTCATCCAGAATTTCGCCTGCAAAATCATCTGCGGCGCTCGGAAATTTGACCATGTAATGCCATTACTGGATGAACTCAACTGGCATCCAGTTGACAAAATACTCAAATTCAGAGACGCTGTTATAGCTTATAAGTGTGTCAACGATTTTGCTCCTGAATATCTATGCGCTAAGTTTAAAAAACGATCATCTGTACATAATCGCATAACTCGTAATAATGAGAAGATTGACATTCGTTTAGTCAGATCAGCTACCGGCCAAAGATCCTCTGCCTATAGAGCTGTATCTCTGTGGAACATGTTAGAAGAAGACCTGGGAGACGTTACATCCGTAAAGGCCTTTAAGAAAGTTCTGAAACTTGCCATGAATGAATGACCGAGTGACAGTTAGAATTGAGAATTTAACAATACCTTGTCAGATATAGTTAGCATTCATATTTGTAAATATAAACTTTTCATGATGCTTTATTTTCGTATGTTTCTTTGCCTCAGGAAGTGCTCCCTACTGTGTCAGCGACGGTGGTTGTTCCTACAGTGAGTCCTGTTGTACAGCGGATAACGTCTGTAGAGAAAGATGTTATTTCTGTGCGTATGACTACCAGTGTGAAACGAGAGAGCAATGCTGTATAATGGCAAATGCATCAGTGTTTAGTCTACTTGCTTCTGTCTTTCATACGACTTCCAATGTGGATCGAGCGAGCAATGCTGTAACAGCAAGTTCATCAATCGTTCGTTTCTTGTTCCTGTTCGCACGACTACGAATGCGACGGCGGCGACTAATGCTGTAGCAGAAAATGCATCAGTAGTTTGTCTTCTTGTTCCTGTTCGTACAACTACGAGTGTGGCATTGGAGAGGATTATTGTGGGGTAGTGTGTTCGTCCCATTGTGCTTGGAGCGGTGGGGCTATTTCAAGCCTTGTCACCGGTACAATTGCGTTCTTCGCTATCACCATTTCCATTGTATCCTTGTATCCTTACTACCGCTATCGTACACCCGTTACTATGGCTGTCAGCCAACAGCCGCAACGACTGTTCGGTTTAGCTCAGACACACGTGATGACGACGCAGCAAGTATATTCTCCTCTGCTGATGAACTGCAAACAGACTCCTCCAAGTTTCAATCAGGCTCCTCCGCCTTACTCAAGCAATCCATCACCACCAAACCAGAATCCTTTACCGCCAGGACAAAGTTAAGCGGCGCCGATGCCGGCTGCAGTAAACGCTGAACAACCGAACAAGTTCAAAATAAAGTCAACTCAGCAAGGCAACTCATGCAAACAGAATGACTCTTCCGGCAAATTGAGTAACCTTCGGTTTTGCTTCCATTTAAAAATATGTAGATGTAGTCAATTACTAAACATTCTTTATTGATCTGCACACTGCATTGCATTTCGCTTTCGTCGATCAAAGAAAAAAAAGGTAGACATAGGTTTTTTGTGGAAAGGATTTTGTCGGAGATAGATGAGTTCGGCCATTGGCAACAGTAATTATATTGTAGAATGAATATCGTATGACACTGTAAGTTAATCTACATTTATAACCATTTAAATTGATCTGACTGCATTTAGCCCAGCCTATGCCTCCATCGATAATTTCCAATGAATTTCCGCTAATGAGATTTTCAAGATTGCCAATATCGATCGTGTCGTATGCAGTGAAATTGAAGATCTCGGTAACACATTTACAGACGTACGTGAGTAATCTTATTCCGTTTCAGGGAGATTTGCTACCTTTTCGTTTTCTACTCTTTGCTAATCGGATCTTAAGCAGATCCATGGTCAGCATGTGCTATATCGATGTCGAGCAGTATTTACAGCTGCGTGTTTTCCCATTATTGTCATTAATGATCATTTTGTAGATGCAGGCACTATCTTAAATTAAAATTCAAGTATGACTTTGTGAGACAAAAATACCTCCTTAATGGAAATAAAGACACAATAACAAGTTTTAATAAACAGCCCCAAAGTTGTATTGAGTTGGCAGTGAGGAAGGGGTTTTGACAATTGCAGCCTAAGGTTGTGGCTTGCAGCCTACTCATGGCGTTCGCGTGATGGTACTTGCCATAGTCGTAATGGAGCCGGATGTGTTGACGGTTGGTATGACGTTGATAAAACATGTTGACTACCGAACTAAACTCTTCAATTCAGATAAACGCCTCTACTTTTCCTCCAGCCTTACAGGTGTCTGTGAAATAAAAAGAACCCCTACTGTTGATAAAATTTCCGATAGAAGGCAAACATATAGTTTGGTATGCACACACAACATAAAATATTCTTTCAGTTTACGCCTCGTCCACCTGGTGGCTGGCTTTGGAGTTTTACGCACTTCGCTCGTAAATTTGACCAAAAATCTTGAATCTCAGACCAGTTCCCCCCCCTCTGAACTTCCATGTTCCCGGTGACATAATCCTAATTCGAAAGCTTTTTTTTTCTAACTACAGCGTAACTCTTGCAATTATGCATGCGGATAATTCGACGACTATCAATGTTTCGAAACGGCACTGAGTCAATTAGTTTCGTTTTGTTATTCAACCATTACTTTTGGGAATTTTGAATAAGAATATTTAATTAGCTGACTGAGAAAAAAAAACAAACAAACAGGGAGAGCTTGCTCTTTAAAATTATCGGGAATGAGGCGAAAACAAGTCGGTTAACATTGCAACGTCTTATAGAAGGCTATAACCAAGGGCGATGCCTAAACTGCCGCTTGTTTTATGACCTGGGCTCATCTTCGTATAACGAGGATTTAGGAGAGTTGGTACACGGAGGGACTTTAATGCAGAGGTGCGCTTCACCGGAATAAAGCTTTTGTAAGAAAATTTTTATCAATGTTTTTCAAGCAAGAAAAAAGTTAAAAAACTAAGTGTTTTTCCACTATTATTAGTTTTTTTTTTTCTTTTTGCCTGGGTGATTTTAATCTTAGGATGTTCAATCTTCTCCACTCGAAACAGATCAAAATTGAACTAATAACAACTGGATCATTGGTTTTTCTCCGGGCTCAACAGTTTCCGTGTAATTGCAACTTTGCGCGTGAAGCCTCGCCCCTCACAATCTTAAAAAAGGTACCTCTTTCAAAGAGATCATCCCCCCTATGGATCGTATAGTCTATACTGATCTACCCCACCCCTCTCCGAAAGGACCGTTTAGTCTATTCCTCTCCGTAAAGACCATATACTGATCAACTCCACCCCCCAACTCCTCTCCACTTAAATCCGTGAGCCCCAAAATTGAACTCCTCATCATACAGCATTAAAGTGATATCTTGCAAGTACGTTATGTCATGCTGCCCACTGAAAAAAAAAATTCTATAAAATGCCACATTTTGTTAAAATAGCTAATGTAATAAAGAATATTTACATTTTAAACTTTACACACAATCAAATACAGGATGAATGCGAGTTGCCATAATGCAAAAAAAAACATTTAGTATTTAGACCTTTTTTTAACCTAGCTTAGGAACAATCCACGCTACGAGATTATGTATATTCGCCTTATTTGATGGTTTAACATGTGAGAGGGTAAGGGGGGGGGGGTACGTTGACAGTTGGCAGTTAATAATATTCTTCTTTGACGATTGGCGGTGTTAAATTGCAGGTCATTTTTACAGGGGAAGCGCGAATAATTTTTATGCTATTTCAGTTTAAATGGAAACGATAATTTTGCTTTTTTAATACCTTTTGATAGTCAAGTCTGAAAACCAACAAAGTCTGGATCGTTCAGTGGGGCTCTTTTATTGCTCCGTATATTTGCCCTGTTTCACAGGACAAGTTCTAGACCATATTTGGTAAAATGACATAGCTTTTCTCGTCTTCCCCTTCAACTTTCCCATCCGATTCCCTTTTACCCTTCCCCTGTCCCCCTTCCATCATCTATGCTCCTTTTGAAAGTTTCCATGGCAAAGGGCCTGGAGAAAACTTGGTAATCAGCCAACTGCATCTAATTATTATCGCACATCGAACAAACGCCATTGGAAATTGTGGAGAAGACAATGGCTTCAAAGGAACTTTCATGCTTTCTTTTCGTCTGTTTCTTTGCCTTTGGAAGTACTACTTACTGTACCGACGGCAGCGAGTGTTCCTACAGCGAGTCCTGTTGTACAGATAGCGTCTGCAGAGAAAAATGTTACTTCTGTTCGTACGACTCGCAATGTGGAACGAGCGAGCAGTGCTGTAAGAACAAATGCATCAGTAGTTGGTTGTCTTGTTCCTGTTCGTTGGACTCCGATTGTGACATTGGCGAGCAGTGCTGTACATATAACAGCAAATGCATTAGTAGTTCGTCTTCTTGTTCCTGTTCGCACGACTATCAGTGTGGCATTGGTGAGGATTGTTGTGGGGGATTGTGTTCGTCGTACTGTAAATGGAGCGGCGGAGCCATTGCAGGCGCTGTGATCGGTACAATTATCTTCTTCGCCATCATCATTTCCATCGTATCCTGCCTCTGCTGCGCTTGCTGCCCGTACTACCGCTATCGTACACCCGGTACTGTGGTCGTCACCCAACAGTCGCAACAACAGTTCGTCTCAACTCAGACACACATGATGACGACGCAGCAAGTACAGCCTCCTCCGCCGATGAACTACAACCAGCCTCCTCCAGGTTACAATCCGCCACCTCAAGGTTTCAATCAGGCTCCTCCGCCTTACCCAAGTTATCCACCGCCACCAAACCAATATCCTCCACCGCCAGGACAAGCTCAAGCAGCGCCGCCGCCGACTACATTTAACACTGAACAACCCAATAAGTTCTAAATAAAGTAAACTCAGTGCAAGGTAACTCATTCAAACAGAATGTTTTTATGGTGATTTCGGTAGCTTCCAGTTTTGTCTTCATTTACAAGTATGTAGTCAGTTACTAAAGATTCTTGATTGATCTGCACGCTGTATTCCATTTTGCTTTCGTCGTTCAAAGAAAAAAAAGTAGACATTGGTTTCTTGTGGAAAGGATTTTGTCGGAGATAGATTATATATTCTAGAATGAATATTGTAATCTTAGAACTATAGTTTCTCTTTCAGTCGTATTTAACCAATCTTGCTGCGTTTAACCCCGTCAATGCTTCCATCGACAGTTTTTAATCTATTTCCGCTTGATTGCAAATGTCGATCGCGTCGTACAGCAGTAAAATTGGTGATCTCAATGACATATTTACACAGGTTAAAAGTCTGTATTATTAGCTCGGTGTTTTGGTACTATAATTTAACTGCTAAACACATTTACAGACGCTATGATCTGGCTTATCCGCTTCAGCGAGATTTGTTACCTTTTGATATTTTACTTTTAACCGATCGGATCTTTAGCAGATCCATCGACAGCATATGCTGTATCGATGTCGAGTAGAAATTAGATTTCTTTGTTGTCTCAATTTTGTGAATAATAAATTTTCGTAACTCGCCGTCGAGTGCGATCTTCCGTTTGATATTCGCAATTGAATTTTGCATCGGATATTCCGAACTTTTGCACTGTTTTTGTGTGATAGTGGCGAAAGTTTCGTCTGACCTGTCAATTGAGGAACTCCCGTTGGGGCTGTGTGCTTGAAAGTAATGTGACGAGACATGTCACGACCAACCAGGTGGAAACACTTTTAAACGGTTGCCTTAGGCTTTCAGTATTAAAATACCATGCCTTTTTCGTGTTCGTTTTCTACGACGAAACTTGACGAAACAGATTTTAATGAGCGAAAACAAAGCGTTTAAAGTTCCGATTTTGTTTTGCTATATTCATCATTTTGTAAATGCAGACACTATCTTGTAGGGCTTTGCATTGTGAGGCTTAACACCTGCCTAATGCAGAGATAGACAGAGAGAGAGGTTTTAATATACAGCGCCCAAGTTGAGTTGGCAGCGGATTTAACGATTGCAGTTTCGCTTGTGAGAAATAAAATGCAAGGAAAACAGCAAAGTTTTCAATCTTATTCACTGATGAAGCTTACGTGATGTACTTGCCACAATCTTAATCAAGTCGGTTGTGTTGACTTTGATATGACGTTGACAAAACATGTTGAATACCAAAAAAAAAATAAATAAAAAATTAAATAAATAAAAAATATGTATATATATATGAACTTCATATATACATTGTAACCAAATAAACTTTACAATTCAAACAGAAACGCTGCAGATACTCAGAATTTAACTTCTAGGTGCTCGAGAAATAAGTATAATCCTTAGTGCTGACATAATTTTCGATAGAACTGAAGGCAAACAAATGGCTTTGTTTATTTCACGATAATCTTTCAGTTTGCACTCTCCCCACCCCACTTCATCATTCGAGTAGCTGGTTCTCGTATTTTAAGGACTTTGCCGGTAAATTTGGCTGAAAAACTAAACCTCAGATAGGCTCACCCCTCTGAGCTTCCATTTTTCCAGTGACAGTCCTATTTTCAAAGCATTCTTTCCTACGTACAGCATAACTCCCTCAACGCGGGTTTTTAGACTTAAATAAATGTTTTGAAATCGCATGACATTAGATTTTGTTAGATAAATATTAGCGAGAAAAACACAACGTTTCGATGACTCCATGCCATCATTCTCAAGTGAGAAGAGAATAAAAATTAATAGCTAATTTATTCCGTACGAAGGTGACCAACGTAAAAAGTTAAAAATTTTTAAGAATTTAAATAAATAATTGCGCGTGTTGAGTTCATAAATGTAAATTATATAGAAAAATTCACTGCCTGACGAGTGAATTCCACGTTAAATTTCACGCGAAAAACCGATATCGCACGAATCGCGAAGCGATGAGTGCGATATCGATTTTTCAAGTGAAATTTAACGTGGAATTCACGAGTCAGGTGGTGAATTTTTCTTGAATCGCATAACAGAATAAAAATAAGAAAACAAGAAATTAAAACGGCAATGTTATTGTTTGTTTTCATTCCGTACGCGCGCCCTTAAGAAAGCCATTTTAAAGTCAACTGTCAGAGCTGTCATTGTTAAGGGAATGGAAAGCAAGGTAAGTCGCTCACGTTTGAACCGTCGACAATTTTAATTGTACCTCGTGAATTTTTCTTGCATCACATAGCTAAAGCCACCAAATCACTTGGCGAAACCAGATGTTTTGTATTTTTGTGCGCCACGCCAGTGCGCAAACAATGGAAACCGTTTCAAAGTCAAGTGTCAATATCTAGCGAATAGAGGGAACAAGATATTTTTAGAATGAAAACCACTTTTATTTCAAACGCGTGGAGAAAGCGGTGCCTCACATTTTACAATCTTCAGTAAAAAAAACTAAAAGTACACAATACGGAGTTATTTAAGACAGAGATTTGCCTGCTACCCCTCAACTTGGCAGAATGTGGCGCCGACAATCAACAACTGAATGGTCAAATCCTCGAGCGAAATGAAAATTTTAAGCGTTCCGGTATCAAAGCAAGATCTACAAAAAACCGGTAAGTGCCTTACAGTTGTAAAAAAAAGTGTTTTCAAAATATAATGATTAAGACTGGAATTTCTCGGTAAACTCTGGCGAAAAACAGTTCAGTTAAAAGTCACAATTTTAAATGTTTTTCTTTCATCGCAGGGAGTCGCTCATTGGTGTCAATGCTGGACTGAAAGTTTATGGAAATATTTACTGGAGAATTATTAAAAGTTACTCCAGTAAACATTCCGCCAACTGCTCCTGCCATCAGGTAACTAGAACGACTGGCATTGCTGTCAAGGTCACTAGTAGCTGCTGTGTTGCTTGGCGTGGCTGAGCTATTGAGAACAATCTCCCGTAAAGCATGACTTGAATAGCCGTTGGAAGTTGTCGTGCTTGGCGTTGGTTGAAACCGGCCAACTTATTCGACATTCGCCGCTGTTTTTCCAGAGGATTATGGCTGTAGCTGGATATGGATTCCAAATTGCAGTGGCCGGTGAGCTCTGATATCTCCACTGGGTCGAAATCATCACTGAGCGCTTGGATGACAGTTTTGCGACCACTCGAATTTGTGAATTTGCCGTCTAGTGTTTTTTGAAACTATGCTGTATCTAAAAGAGGCCAGTTCGTCGTCTGTATAGGCTACAATGGTTTGGATTTCGGGAAAAGATGCTTGACCCTTTTCGGCATTGATACCAGTTTTGGTTTTCTTTCGTAACGCTTGTTTGGTTTTCCGCGGCGAGAACTGTCGTTTGGCTTTCTTCCCTCGTTTCTGGCATTTTGATTTTTTGCTATGCGTTTTCTCGTACTTTTGAGCGAAAGTGGTTTCCTCCAATTTTCTAAAAAATTCAATTTCAATTCAAAATTTGGAAGACATTCGTTTTCTATATTTTTGTTCATATTTTCTTAACACTAGTTGTATTTACGTTAATTACGTTCGTAACAATAATTTTTGCTCGCGACTCAAGTCAGCTATATCGCTTTATGCGTTAGTGCGATTCCACGCTAAATACCCTCTCTTCCGGTTGACGTATTGACCAATCAGAGCGCGTGTTTACTTTAAGCTATGCGATTCTTAAATAAATAGTTTCGCGCATATGGAATCCGATTGTTTGTTCAAAGAGGGCTTCATCTTCTTTATGAAATCGCACTGAATTAATTAGTTTCGTTTTGTTATTCAACCATTACATAGATAAATGAGACTGAACACAATTCTGTCAGTACTTGTTAGGAATTTTAAATAAGAAATACCAGTTATCTGAAACGGAAAAAACCATCAGTGTCACGAACAACGCAACACACTTGCGTTACGCACGTGATTTTATTGTGTAATTTAGTTAATCATCGCCATCTTTCGCAACCCCGTAACCCGATCTTTTCACGACCTTTGTAACAGGAATGACCTTAGTAAGCTTTAAGATACACGCGTTCGTCGCTTCTACGGAGAAATTTGGGAGTTGGAGAAATCTTTTTGCCTTCACGCAGCTAGCTGGAATTATAACGTAAGCCTAATTTTAGTTTATCCTCTGCCACTTATTTCGTTCGTTGACGGAGAGTTCTCACTATTCGCAGCTATTCCGTTGCGTAACGCGTAAATTTTTTAATGTTGTAGTTTTCACCGCATGCTTCAGTGGTAACCAAGGAATAAATCGGTTTAAAAATCAGGCCTGTAGTGTGTGGTTGAACTCGGCGAACTCCGGATCAATACTTCCCGCAAGGACTTGGTCCGGGAACGCGACAATCAGGGAGAGCTTGACCTCCAAATGAGCGAGAATTAGTCAAAATAATCGCTTAACATTGTTGCGGCTTACAGGAGCCTTCGAATGCAAACTGCTTTAAGGTGATACCGTGCTTCAACTGCCGCCTAAACATCTTCGTTTAACAGGGTTTTAGGGCTTATACACGGAGGGGCTTTACTCGAGGGGGTCTCTAACCGGAATAAAAAAGTGCTTCGAAACAAGCTGTGGCAGTGCTAATCAAAATACATTTGCATTTGTTGGTCTCTGATGACGCTTCAAAACGTCATTCATTTAAATACATTTGGAACAAAACTGGAACTAAATAGCAAAAAGGGTGTTCAGACTTTTCCCTTGAAGCTCATTTGAGCTCTCCCATTGGTTAGACATTTATGTCCAATTTGCATCAGGTCCCTTAAACATACATTCATCATCATCATCATCATCATCATGTTTATTTGTTCAAGCAGGTTGAATTTATTGGCAACTGTATAAGCTGATGTGGACCTGCTGTTTTCCCATCCAACCCACCCCAGGGGAGGACATCCAGCACACAGTAATCTCGTGCGTGGGAAATTAACGTCTCTTACCCCTTACCCTTTAAGAGACGGGACCTCCGGCTTTACGTCCTATCCGAGAAGACGAAACAATGTGAGTGAAGTGTCTTGCTTAAGGACTCAACGTTAAGCCCCAGCCAGGACTTGAACCCGGGCCGTTTAACCCAGAGTCCAGCGCACTGACCACTGGACTACTCACGCCTCACGCCTCATTGGCACGGCGCCGTTCCAAAGCTTGTTTTGTTCTGCTTTTATTATTAAACTAAGAATGTCACCAAAGAGGCCCACCACAAGCCGAAGCTAACACATGAGTCGACGGCGGCGTCGGCGAGCGGATGGCCGAAAACCCGCAGGATGACTTTCTCACGTGGTACTGGGACTCTAAAAAATGGAAATGATTTCATTTAGACCTAAACGGAGCTGCCATACTAAGAACTAGGGTGATCGCATTCGCCAAGAGAACAACAGCCCTAACATTTACGCCGTTGTTCTTAATGATGGTTCTTTTCCATTTAAAGCAAAAGACGAAAATGTTAAAGACAGAACGGAAGAGCAGTGGAGGTGTAGTGATTTGTACAATGTCATCAAGAAATAGGAGAACGCGTTATTAAGATTGGCATGTCTCAAGGCGTGTCGCCTAATGTGTACTACAACGGAAGTAGTTTTCACATTGCTGAGAGAAAAAACTGTTAGCAGTCAAGACTTCTGATCTTCAGTCATCAATAATCTTTGTAAGCGAGAGAGTTTGTTGTTCCAATTAAATCAGTTTACGACAGAGGTTCTGTAAAGTTAAATTTACTCATCAGAGTATTAAACAAGGCTCAATCCGGCCCCAATGGAGCAAGCACTGAAGCACGTAGAGGAGCTTTACAACACCATGAAAAAGTCACTGATGATAGACGGAGAGAAATTTAAACCTGCGAAAGCTATTCCCAGAGGGGTTGACACCGCACTGTAGCATGACACAGAAAAGAAAATGCTGTTAAAAGGTTTAGAAACCGGTGAAAATGGGGAAGGCTAAGGATTAGATTGGCCTGATCCTACAAAGTGGGTCCTGACGACACAAAAACACATCGACAAAAGGGCTACATTAAGGAGTGTGATACAATTTATTTCTCTGTAATTTGCCCGGCTCTACAGTGTGAAACCGTGGCATATTTTATGCGTTCTCTTACTGGTCGGTCCGAGTGAGGCGCGATATGGCACTATATGCAGTATAAACTATACTGACAAACAGTGTGTATATATACAAAATATACTGTATATACAGAGTATACTTTAACTGTAAATTCTGTATATTGTGCAAGCATATACGTATACACTATCTACAAAATTTATCATGTCCACTGTCTAAAGTGTATACATATATATTCTGTATAAAGCGTATATAGTGTATATTGTGTATATACACTAATAGACAGTATATACACTTTATACAGAATACACACTTTATACAATAGACATGTGTCTAAAGTGTATAAATATACAACAATATACACTATATACACTCCATCTAGGCTTCACTTTGGCAATATACGCTATATATACAATAAAGAATTGACTCTAGGCTTGAGTTTGGCAATATACACTACATACACAATATACACAATGTTGAATTGACTCAAGGCTGGACTTTGGCAATATACACTATATACAATTTTTGTATACATGTGTATATTCCGTGTATTGATATCGCTATACTTATAAGTATATTTATACATTTTATACATTTTTGTATACATGTATATATTCTTTAAATTGATATCACTATACTTAAGTGTATATTTATACAGTTTAGACATCAAAATATACAGAATTATATTCTGTTTATTGTGCAATACCGCGCCTTAGTGTCTTTACCTTTACTCACAACGTGCCAAGTTTAAAATACCTGACCAATCATAAGCGCTATTTAAACAAAAGCGGCGGTTCAAAACATAAACAAACGACCGCGTCGCATCAAGGTTGGAAATGGGCCTTTAAGGTGTAGAAGACAATGGCTTCGAAGAAACTTTCATGCCGTCTTTTTGTCTATTTCTTTGCCTTGGGAAGTGCTAAATACTGTTCTGACAGCTCCGATTGTTCGGTCCTTGACTCCTGTTGTACAGATTACGTCTGCAGAGAAAAATTTTCCCACTGTTCGTCCGACCCCCAATGTGGAACGAGCGAGCAGTGCTGTAATAACGAATGTATCAGTAGTTGGTCTTCTTGTTTCTGTTCGTTCAACTCCGAATGTGACAGTGGCGAGCAATGCTGTAATAGCGAATGCATCGATCAGTAGTTCGTATTCTTGTCTCTGTTTCTTCGACTACGAATGTGACAGTGGCGAGCAGTGCTCTGAACGGCATTTGCATCGATAGCTGGTCTTCATGTTTCTGTTCGAACGACTTCGAATGTGACAGTGGAGAGGAATGCTGTTATGGCAAATGCATCAGCAGTTCGTCTCCTTGTTCATGTTCGTTCGACTTCCACTGTGACACTGGAAAGGAATGCTATGGGGGAGTGTGTTCTTCGTACTTTGGTTTGAGCGGCGTGTCTATTGCAGACTTTATTATCCGGGCAGTTATCTTCTTTGCCATCATCATCATAGGGATATATCTTTTTGTTGTCCAGCGTGAAGTGAGAATGCAGCCAATCAAGCCGCAAAAGAAGAAATTAGAGAAGCCCACCACAAACCAAAGCCAAATACATAAGTCACCGGAGCCACCAAAGAGGCTACTACAGACACCCATCACAGGCCAGATCCAAACGCTTGGGTCGACGGAGCCACTACTAAAGCCGCAAAAGATTATCACCACAAGCCAAAGCCGAATATATGCGTCACCGGAGCCACCAAAAAGGCCACTACAGAAGCCCGCCACAAGCCAGCTCCAAACACCTGGGTCGAAGGAGCCACCAATAAAGCCGAAAATGACTAGTATCACAAGTCAAAGCCAAACACATGAGTCGACGGAGCCACCGAAGAGGCCAGTACAGAAGCCCACTACAAGCCAGAGCCAAACACGCGGGTCGACGGAGCCACCAATAAAGCCACGAAAAACTATCCGACCGCAATCAAGAGCCAAACACATGAGTCGAAGACGAGCGGATGGCCGATAACCAGGGATGAGTTTCTCATGTGGTTCTGGGACCCTACCAATGGAAATCAATTGATCTTAGACCTAAACAAATTTGCTAATAGTAAGCGCTGGGATGATCGCATTCGCCGAGAGAAATACAGACCTGTCATCTATGCCATTGTCCTTAATGATGGTTCTTTTCCATTTAAAGCAAAAGACGAAAATGTTGAAGACGGAACGGAAAAGCAATGGAAGTTGTGCAAAGTTGGATTTACAAAAAAGAGTGTTAAAAGGGGTATAAACAATAGGATGGAGCAACTGTGTGATGAGATAAAGAAAACCTACCAGCCGAAGAACTACAAAGAGGCAAAGCCATCTACACTGTTCGCAGTACCGTTCAGTGCGATTGACACCAACCCGTATCATGACACAGAAAAGAGAATACGGGAAAAGATTGGGAGAAGGGTGAAAAAGGAGAAGGCCAAGGAATTAGATTTACTTAATATTACAGAGTGGGTACTGACGACACAGAATCACATTGACCATATCAATAAATTAATTGATGAATGTGCTGATGAGGCTGATTTAGATATATTCGAAAAAATCGTAGATGTCCCAATGCCTCCTGTCTTTATTTCCTCTCTTCTCAGGGGAGAATTGAAAGTGAATTGATTATCAAATAAATGGAAAAAGAAAGCTTAAAAGTTTCCACTTTTATTCATTTGGTACATTAAGATAGAGTGAAGCCTTAGAGAGTTGGAAATGTAATATCCTTGGTTCAAAATTGAATAAATGAACTCAGATGCATCATTAAAAACAATTGACACTATGATATTGATGTGCAAAATTGCCAGTAACACGAGTGATAGTTATACTTTTGCTTTGGATTAACAAGTAGCACAGCGAGATCGAGTCTAGCAAACAAAAAAAAATAAGCTGATTGATATCAGCGAGACCGTGACTTGTGACATTAAGAGTGGTCAGAGATTATTCGGTGCAACGTACAGCTGTCACTGTAAAATTTAGATGTGATGTCCGCTATAACAGCAATGCACTGGTATTGGAGGCTTGTTACATTTAGGACCAAATATTATTATATTGAGAACTTTATATTATGTTTAGGACCAAATGTTATTACATTTAGGACTTTATAACATTTAAAACCAAATATTATTACATTTAAGACTTCAATACATTTAGGACAGTTATTATATTTAGGACTTTAACACATCTAACTGGAATAAAACTTTGGTAAGCAAATATTCTAAATATTTTTCAGGTACGAAAAAAAATTTAAAAGTGGAAGTGTTTTTTCCATTTTTTTCCTTTTCTTTTGCTTGCTAATTTTTTATTTAATTTTTTTTTTCAAAAACTTTCAACCTTAGATTGTTCAATCTTATTCACCTGACACTGATAGAAATTAAACCAATAACAACTACATCATTTCCTTATTCCTTATTTTTTTGTTTCAATATATGCAGTCACGTTCCGACAAAAGACAGACGGTATTGACTAAAAGCGTCGTCAAAATAGATTTATCTTGTAGAACGTCTCTGCGCGAAAGAATAAGCTACAATTCTGTTCAATGGCAGTTTAGTCGAAAAGATAAATGAAATATTCGAAATTAGCGTTTATTTAGCTTCAAGAAAATAAACATTTGTACAAAGATAGCACAAATAATTTTCACGTTATTTCAGTATATGTGAAAACGCCAATTTTCCTTCTTTGATACGTTTTGATGGTCAATCTGAAAACCAACAAAAAACTTAGTCTAGATCGGTCAGTGCGGCCATTTTATTGCTCCGTATATTTTCTCTGTTTTACAGTGTAACATCGTGGCATATGCCGTGCGTTCTCATGACCTTATTTAATAAGTTGACTTATTATATGGATACTGATGAAATACCAGGATTTCTTCTTTTACTAAAAAATCATATCTTCACCACCCGCAGTGAAGAAACTATTTTAATCTTTTACGTGTGAAGATATTGGTGTGGCCATGGTTACCAACATAATTACCCAATTGCTGTTTCGAAATTGAATAAAAAAAGTTGTCTTTTATGTGGAAATTTCATCAGTATCTATATACGTATGATGCACGATCCTCACAGTAGATAGCGCTATTTAAGCAATTGCGAAAATCAGACCTGAAAGAAATCAGGCCTGTACGGGATTCGAACCACTGACCTCTGCGATACTAGTGCAGCGCTCTACCAATTGAGCTAACAAGCCAACTGGGAGCAGGCCGTTAAGTTGATTCGTAATAAACCCGTGAAAGTGATAAATCAGATACAATGAAATATATGAAGTTCATATATTTTGAACTGCGGTATTAGATACGTATCATGCACGATTCTCGCAGTAGATAGCGCTATTTAAGCAATTTCGAAAATCAGACCTGAAAAAAATCAGGCCTGTACGGGATTTGAACCACTGACCTCTGCGATACTAGTGCAGCGCTCTACCAATTGAGCTAACAAGCCAACTGGGAGCAGGCCGTTAAGTTGATTCGTAATAAACCCGTGAAAGTGATAAATCAGATACAATGAAATATATGAAGTTCATATATTTTGAACTGCGGTATTAGATACGTATCATGCACGATTCTCGCAGTAGCTAGCGCTATTTAAGCAATTGCGAAAATCAGACCTGAAAAAAATCAGGCCTGTACGGGATTCGAACCACTGACCTCTGCGATACTAGTGCAGCGCTAGTATTTATCACTTTCACGGGTTTATTACGAATCAACTTAACGGCCTGCTCCCTGTGGTTCGAATCCCGTACAGGCCTGATTTTTTTCGGGTCTGATTTTTGCTATTGCTTAAATAGCGCTATCTACTGCGAGGATCGTGTATCATACGTATCTAATACCGCAGTTCAAAATATATGAACTTCATATATTTCATTGTATCTGATTTATCACTTTCACGGGTTTATTGCGAATCAACTTAACGGCCTGCTCCCAGTTGGCTTGTTAGCTCAATATGATTATTGTCGCACGACCAGTCGCAGGGACTTATCGCATGAAACAAATGTTTGTCCCTTCGTGTGAACTGTTTGTGCGACCAGTCCCTGCGACTAAACGGTAAATAAGCCAATCACGGGTCAGTATGATGCGTGACTTCCGGTATTTGTAAACATTGCAGTTTCTAATGATTAATTTTCCCTGACTTCTAGATTTCTACAACTGAAGAATAAAAAACTATTTCTAGTTTTGTAAACATATACAGATGTCTTGGAGCCGTTTTGATGGAATTTCTACCCTATTTGACTGTGTATGTTAAAAATAAAATAAAAAAAACAAAAACGGAACACGTAAAAGCATGAATAATCCGACTGAATAAGTGGAGTTCGTTTGCGCTGATGTTTAATAGTGCTACAATGAAAAGTTACCAAATTTTAATTGTTTTCGTGTAACGCCTCAGACTAAGAAACATACTTTTGCCTCTTAATTTTCCTATGTTCATGTGCAATGGAGTGCCCTCGTGTGAACACCTTAAGGGACTAGTCCCTGCTACCGGTCCCCTCGTGTAAACCCTTCAAAGACTTGTCGCCGGGACTAGTCGCACGGACTAGTCGCAGGGACTAGTCCCCTCGTGTGTGCCGACCTTAACGCTTCAGTTGCTCAGAATTCAACCTTCTAGTTGTTCGTAAAATAAATGTAATCCTTACTGCTAATTTAATTTTCGATAGAACTGGAGGCAAACAAATGGCTCGGCAAGTGCGTCATATAAACCAATCTGGCTTTATTTAACCTAGTCAATGTTTCCATCGACAGTTTTCTATATATTTTCGCTTGTTAGGTTTTCAAGATTGCGAATCTCGTTCGAGTCGTATGGTAGTAAAATTGATAAACACGGTTAAATATTTACACAGATTAATATTTGCGTTACTGCCTCGGTTTTTGTTGCCATATTTCAGCAGCTACCTCATTTAGAGACGTGTGTAATTCTCTTCCGTCTCAGGGAGATTTCTTACCTTTTCATATTCAACTCAGTTTTACAGGATGATCGCATCTTAAGCAAATTCTTCGACAGCATATGTTGTATCGATTTCGAGCAGTGTTTACAACTGTGTTGTCTCAAGTTTGCAGATAATGTTTTTTTCTGAATCCACCGACGTGTGCATGGAAGGTTCCGTTCAATATGCAGCTCGCAAGGGAATTTTGCATCGGAAATTCTGAAGTTTTGCTCTGAGCTTTCATGTTCGAGAGCTAAGTAACGCCTAAAATCATGCTGATTTTTAGACTGCCATAAACTTTACGAAATCGCACTGAATTTATTTGTTTATGTTTGTTATTCAAACATTACAGGGATACATAAGACTGGAGGCAAATCTGTCAGCACTTGCATTTGCTAAAATTTTGAATAAGAATTATCAGTTAGCTGATACAGAAAAAAAACAAACAGACCGGAAGAGCTGGATATCTTAAATCAGCGAGAAGGAGACGTAACATTCCGGCGTCTCATAGGAGCCTATAGTCAAGGGCGATACCATACTTAAACACGAAGGCGCGCTATATAAGGAAATCTTCCCTGGGAAGACCTAGGCTCATTTGTCACTCGCCGTTGACGTTTGTGGGTCAAATTCAGATGCTGGTAGACGAACAAAAAGAGCTAATGAGATATCTACTCATAACCGCAGTTCATATATATGTATTTCATATGTTTGTTGTTTGAGATATCTACTGTTTACTTTCACCAGTATCGTGGCATGAGGTAACGTGCGAAGCACCTACTTTGATCTCAAATTTACCGCCACAAATAAACACAGTTTCCATTGAAGGAAGGAAATACAAATCTCAAAAATTCTTGTATTGTGATGAAGACATAAAACAATTTTGAGGAATGCGCCCGCTGTTTACTGCTTTGGAGTAGCTGTAGCTCAAGCTGACTTGACTCTAAGAGTTCTACATCACACGACGGTTGATTGACAAATGATCCAGTTGGATCTAAGGCATGGGTCGCACTTGGCAAAGTTTGGTGTGAATGCGGTCACTTTGGTGTAAAAATCTGTCAGCGGGACACATTGCCTAATGCGACCCTAACTTTTCCAGTTCGCAAAAACTTTGAAAACCGGCCAAAACATCAAAGACGCCGTAGTGCTTGGGTGGGGCAGGTAGATTTCGGAAAACTCGGGCTAAACAATAGCTATCACAGCGGTAACTGTCATCGCTTGTCAGTAAACAGCAAACGACTCGACTGGTCGCGGAACTGACCAGGCATATGGCGCTCGAAGTAATCTTCGCTGACGTCGATTTTTCGCTCTCATCATAGCGGCAGTCAAAACAGTTAAACAGGAGTTAACCCATCTTTCATAGATCATACGAAAGACAAAAAAGTGCTCGTGATTTAACTGGATAAGAAGAATAAGCATCACCGTGATCGTTATTAACAATACTTCAACGGGACGCATTTTTTGTTAACGTTTGTTTTCCTTTTTCAGCTCACTGCTCTCTTCCCATAGCACGTCGATAAACGTGTGTCTGGTTTATCAAAGTGTCATCACTGACATTTTCTTCACCTAGTGCGACCCTGATAGTTGAAACCAAAAGTTTGCCTTCCGGTTGCGGTTTCAAATTTTCTGTGTTTTTTTTGCCGGCAAAGTTGAAAACTTTGCCCAAGTGCGACCCATACCTAAGGCTCCTTTTATAGCGCGCCTTCGTTTAAAATGCAGCTTATTATAAGATCTGGGCTCATCTTCGAATAGCGAGGATTTAGGAGGGCCTATACAAGGAAGGGCACCTTGTTGAAGTCCTGAATGTAATATATGTTCTATATGTAACAAGACGATCTAAAATCGTAAGTCGGGCTACAGGCTTTAAGCTTAAACTTGGACTGATATCTCAACTCGTGTATAAATCTGCCCTTTTTAGACGCCTGTTGATGCCCATGTTACGATAGAATTTATTTCCTTGGTCAGCTATGCAACATAGGGTTCTGGAATTCCAATAACTACAAGACTTTGCTACTGACTATCACATGCTTAAAGCCCTACAGAAGAGCATTGTTTACAAGAGCAGTTGTGTTCTTCTCTCAAACTGTTCACTACAATTTTTTCATATGTACTAAACTGCACTCCTCTGAGTTCATAATTGTCAGTGAGGGAGCGTATAGACTGGAAATACTGTACTAAGCCCTGAATAGATGGTACTTCTAATAGTACACATGTACCTGAAGGATGGCTTCTAACATATTTGTGAGATACAATGAATATATGAAGATCACATATTTTGAACTGCGGTATTAGATACGTATGATGCACGATCCTCGCAGTAGAGAGCGCTATTTAAGCAATAGCGAAAATCAGACCTGAAAAAAATCAGGCCTGTACGGGACTCGAACCACTGACCTTTGCGATACTAGTGCAGCGCTCTACCCATTTAGCTAACAAGCCAACTGGGAGCAGGCCGTTAAGTTGATTCGTAATAAACCCGTGAAAGTGATAAATAAGATACAATGAATATATGAAGATCATATATTCAGACCCGTACAGACCTGGTTTTTTTCAGGTCTGATTTTCACTATTGCTCAAATAGTGCTTTACTGCGAAGGATCGTTCTCATATACGTCTCATAACCGCAGTTCACACATATGTTTCATATGTTTGTTGTTGTTTGATTTATCATCTACGGGTTTATATCGAATTAATTTGATGGCCTGCTCCCAGTTGGCTTGTTAGCTCAATTGGTAGAGCGCTGCACTAGTATCGCAGAGGTCAGTGGTTCGAATCCCGTACAGGCCTGAAATTTTTTTCAGGTCTGATTTTCACTATTGCTCAAATAGTGCTTTACTGCGAAGGATCGTTCTCATATACGTCTCATAACCGCAGTTCACACATATGTTTCATATGTTTGTTGTTGTTTAATATACACTATAGACACTCCATCTAGGCTTGACTTTAGTAATATACACTATATACACAATATACACGATATTCAATTGATTCTAGGCTTGACTTTGGCAATATACACTATATACACAATATTGAATTGACTCCAGGCTGGACTTTGGCAATATACACTATATACAATTTTTGTATACATGTGTATATTCTGTATATTGATTTCGCTATACTTATAAGTATATTTATACAGTTTATAAATTTTTGTATACATGTGTATATTCTTTATATTGATATCACCATACTTAAGTGTATATTTATGCAGTTTATACATCATCATCATCATCATCATCATCATCTTTATCTGCCTTATTTTAACAATTAAAAAATAGTTAATTACAGCGATATCAGTTAGAAGGCGAGGAGACCCAAGAAGCCACCAGGCCTATGGGAGAGCCACCTCACTTAGAATAATAAATTAAGTAAAGAAAAAGTGCTGCGAATGTGCGGCTTGGCCAAATCAGTGATTATTTAAGTAAAAACTCTTGCAATTTCGCTTTAACGCTGAGAAAGTTTGTAGAACAAGTGACTGAAATAGGGAAAGAGTTCCAAATTTTAGGACCTTGGTAGAGAGTTGTAAACTGCTTGACACTTGTACGGCACAAATGCGTTTCGATAATTACTGGCTGTTCTGGTACCATAGTTGTGAATTTGGCTATTCCTTACAAAAAGATCGAGAAGCAATGGGGGCAATAAGTTATTTGTGAAATAAAACATAAATTTAGCGATTTCAAACGTATTGACTTGGAAAATATCTAAAATTCCTAGTTTGGAGAATAAAGGGGCAGAGTAGTCTCGATAGTCTGAGTTGGTGATAGCCCGCACAGCTCGCTTTTGCAAATAATGAATGCTATTTAAGTTAGATACGTATGTGGACGACCAGACGGAGTTACAATAGACGATACAAGGATAAACTAAGGTGTAATACAAAGTGAGCTTGGTTGCAGAGGATAGGGAAAAGCGAGACCTAAATATAATATTTATTGATTTAGCGATTTGTTTACATATATAGCTGATATGGTATTTCCAGGTGAGATGATTGTCAATATAGACCCCAAGGAATTTAGTTACATTAGCTTGTTGTAGGGGTTTACCTCCAAAAGAGAGAGAAAGGCTGGAGTTTAATTTCTTCTGTCTGGGTTTAAAAATTATATAGTTGGTTTTCTTTGCATTAACTGAAAGCTTGTTACATTTTAGCCAAACGTCAATGTTTTGGAGTTCATCATTAAGTATAGATTCTAAGCAATTTAGATTTGAGTGAGAATAAAAGATACTGGTGTCATCAGCAAAAAGTAGAGGGTCTGATAATTCAGAGGCATTAGGAAGAACATTAATGTATAGAATAAACAATAGTGGGCCTAAATCGAACCTTGAGGGACACCACACTTGATGGTTTGCATCGAAGAGCAAGCTTGATTGAATTGGACAAATTGCTGGCGGAAAGAAAAGTAGTTTTTAAACCACTGCAGAGCCATGTCACGGATACCATAGTGCTCCGATTTGGCAAACAACATTTGGTGGTCGAGAGTGTCGAATGCTTTGGAAAGATCTAGGAAAACACCCACCGTTGTTTGGTGTTGGTCGATTGCAGATGCAATTTTTTACCAAATGAATTAGCGCGTGCGATGTCGAGTGATTTTTTCCAAAATCCGAACTGACAGCGGTAAAGTATATCGTATTTCTCGGCAAATTCTACTAAGCGATTGTATATGACTTTTTCGAAAAATTTGGAAAAATTAGACAGCAAAGAAATGGGTCTGTAGTTTACAAAAAAGCTAGGATCCCCTGCCTTGAAGATGGGAATGATTTCAGCGATTTTAAGTTTGTCCGGGAAAATGCCTTTTAGTAAAAGATATGTCACTTGACTCTGATGATGACTTCCGCACAGGTTGTCGAAACGTTAGTCACTGCCACCGACAACAGTCCTTCTCAGGACTACACTCACCCGGACGATCAGACTACACCTTCACATGTTACCCCCGGGTTCAAACCATTTACCGCAGTAAAAGATATATTGATGATATCTGCCAAAGGAGCAGAAATAAGATGAAATGAATATTTAATATACACGCAACCGACAATAATGTTTTTACTGTGGGGAACGATAATTTCTAAGAACAGTGATTCGACTATATCTGGATCTGAAAATTTGTATTCCTCGAGAAGTTTGAATTCAAGGCCGTTTTGTAATTAAATTCCAACGCCACCGCCTGTTTTCGATTTACGATGGTTGGATACAAAATTGTATCCTGTGGTGTTTACAAGCTCTGCAGTGCAATCAGTTAGCCAAGTTTCTAACACACCAATCACAGAGAACGGCGTATCAAGGTTTCTCAGCAATGAATTAAGTTGATCGAAATTTCTCATTAAGCTTCGAGTGTTTAAATGTAAAATAGAAAAGTTTGTTTTGTCGCCAAAAGAAGCTACCCGATTGTTCAGATCTTCCTCAACCATGTAGCCACTATTGGGCAGGCGAGTGATAAAGTTAGAGTCGGGATTCAGATGACTAGAAAGCGGATGAAATAATTCGGGCCTTTCCACAGGATTAAATAATAACGTTTCAAGACGGTCGGCATCGTAACTCAGAGGACCATGAGAAAATTAATAGATCGCTAAATTAAAGGAACTATCATCCAAGTGATTAAAAGGGAGGAGAAATTGAAGGGGTATCTCGTCAGCCATCATAGAAGTAGCAAATTAAATTACAAATAAGGTTACTCAAGGTTCAAAATTCAGATTACCTAGCTTGAAGGTAGGTTCTCTTGCCGAGAAAATCTTTCAAGGTCTTCAAGGGTTTTGAGCTTGATAGGGCGAGAGTCTTCGGTTTGCCGTAAGTAGATGGTGAAGTTCTTGCACCAACAAAACCTGAAGCCATCATGAGTTTGAAATTTTTTCGTATCGGCGAGGAGCTGTTGTACTTGCGGAGTTAGATGATCAAAAAGCTTTACGTTCTCTAGTGTGCAATCGGCAGGTTATCGCGATTATCCTTTCACGGCCGTTAAAAAATCGATAAGTTAATAATTAAAAATAAACAAATTAAAAGATCAAATAAAAGAATAGATAAAAAAGATTGAAGCTGAGGGTTCGATTGTTCCTCGAGGATCGCCGGGTAACTTTGGAGACCCTCGGATAGTTTTCGGTTAATCGTCGGAGTGTATATTCGAAGCTCGTGCACTCACCGGAAAAATCTTGAAAAAAGAAAGAAGAACTGAAAAAAACAAGCCTTCAATTATTCAGGGCTCTGGGTAACTTCGGAAACTATCGAATAATCTCCGGGTAATTTCGGAGACCCTCAGATAGTTTTCGGTTAATCTTCGGGATACACATTCGGAGCTCGTACACTCTTCGGAAAAATCTTGAAAAAATAAAAAAGAAGAATTAAAAAAAAACGAGCCTTCAAAAATTCAGGGCTCTCCGGGTCACTTCGGAAACAATCGAATAATCTTCAGGTTAATCATCTGAGTATTTTCGGAACTCGTACACTCTTCGGGAAATCATCGGAGTCGTTTTCAATAAAAAACAGACGTTAAAAAATTCCGGCGGGATTCCGGCGGAATTCCGGATTCCTGATTTTCCAGACTACCTACATCGAAGCTGGGTTCTTGTGACTGCAAAAATAGTTCGTCTCATTCCGAGGTAGTAATGCGGTGAAATGAATCCGTGGCGGGCACTGCGGTCTTCTTTAGCAAAATAACTACCACTCCACAGCTTGGATTTGTTTGAAGAAAAAACCCTTGCCTTTCAAATCGATTCGGTGGCCTAGTACATTTAATTCTTAGGTGGTTACATTCTCGTTTTTCGTAGGCATCTCTTGACAGTTGTCGCGAGAGAGCGACTCGCGATTTCCAAGACGTGAGCGGGTGGACGTTTCTTCTTGAAATTCATTTTCCTGACAATCTCTCATCTCTCCCCAACAGAGGTATCTCCTTCCCCTGAAGACGAGCCTTGTTTCGTTTAACACAAATGGATGTATTACATCCTCTCGGTTACATTAAAATCCAAGTCGAGAATTTAATGAGTGGCGCCCCTCGCCGCTGTTTTTCCTGTTTACATCCACTTCAGCAGGGATATAATTAGCATGCTTGACTATTGCTACGTCATAACAAAGATGGCGGATTTCAATTCGAAAATGTCGATTTTTGGAACGTAATTGTTCGCAACTAAAACACTTTTAGCTCAATTGAATGCTCACTCTGCACAGTAACACGGAAACGCAACCCCATAACTTGCAACTACAAAATGGGAGAGAAGGTTCTTAGCAGGGTGAGAGCCCAGCGCGATCTTGGGGTACTTATGTCAGATACGGCTAGCTTCAATGATCACATCCACGCCCAGGTAAACAAGGCTAACAAAATGCTGGGTTTTATTCGTCGCACTATCAGTGGAAGCAAAATTTTATTACCAGCTCTGAGATCCCTTTATGTGGCTCTCGTACGTTCTCACCTTGAGTACGCCTCTGAAATCTGAAGCCCAAAATCAATTACTATGATAAAAAAGAATAGAATGGGTGTCAAGTTCGTTGCGTTTAGTGCGCGCGCGATCGTCGTCATTAAAAAATAATATTCTTTAGCAGGAACTTCCTAGCGTGTCTGCAACCCGATGCGAGCTCATTTCTGCTGTTGAGGGGCGACATTTCTGGTCTGCACAAAATGAAAAACTTCTCCCACAAACATTAATTATCTCCTGTTTACATTCGAATAGGACCTAGCTCGTTTAACCTTGCGCCATTTGATTTCATAGGCAATTTTCCTATCTTTTAGGCTCCATATGAACTTACTTAGTTCCGTTGCGTGCCTATACGGGTTTACACAAAATGAAATATTTCTTTCACAGACACAAATTACAATTCTTGGTGACGTTCGAGTGAGATCTTTCCCGTTTTATTTTGCGCCATTTGATGTTGCACTCAATGTTCCGGTCTTTCAGGTTCCAAATATGCTTACTAAGCTCAGTTGCGTTTCTATAACATTTATTACGGAATGAGCAAATGTGATTTCTATATCTTAATTGAAATGTAGTCTCACAAAGTCCGATATATGTTTCCCTTGTTGTTTGCGTGGTTACTTCGGCCTGGCATATTATGTTCTCCACGCTGCAGTTACCATCCGTGGGGGCACGTGTCCGGTTTACGGCAGTTACAGTTTTTGTTATTTCCTTCAGCGACTGTGGCTGTTCTTATTTCGGCTTTGTTGTGGCTGAAGATAATCGGTTTAACGTTATTCGTGCAGCTGTAGCTTAATTTAATAGTGTTCCGATTGAAAAATTTATGTAGTGGATTAGATTTGGGGAAGTGCTAGTCGATTAGAGAAAGAAAGCATTTTCGAACGTCACCAAGAATTGTAATTTGTGTTTGTGGGAAAAATATTTTATTTTGTGTAAACCCGAAATGTCAACCTTAAACAACCGAAATGAATTAGCATTGTCCTGTAAACACTCTAGGAAATTTCTGCTAAAAATGTCATCACCTAATTAGCGCGCACCGCACTACACAGCACACGTTGTTTCAAATAACTTTGAATGTAACCGTTTTTCAGGCAGTTGCCTGATGATTGCTTCTGATGGAGTATGAAACTCTGAGTAGCAATTAAATGCCTTGGAGCAAATAACCCAACTCGTTGCTGATAATATCATCTACTGCTCTAGTCCAACTGTTGAGCACTTTGATAGTCGATAAGGAACATTCCACTGTCTTACTTTTATTCTTATGATGTGAAAGAATAGCTGCATAATGTTTATATTCCCTTCTTTTTTGGGAGTCATTGCTTAAGTAATGTGTACGGTACATTTTCTGTTTCCTTTTTACTGATTTTAAAATAGCCTTAGTTAGCCATGGCTTATTAAGTTGCTTTTGTTTGCTTTGGCTAGCCAGCCTGATAGGTGCATGTTTGTCAACAATTTCATTCAGGATATTAATTGTCTGCCTTAGCCTCTCATTTACATTATTTTGGGGATTAAGGATTTCATGCCAAGCAATCTGATTTATATCATCCAAGTATAGGTCTTTCTTAAATTTAGAATAGTCTCGAAAATATATTTTATTATCATTGTTCCGTGAGGGCTGGGTTTTAACTATGCAGAAAATGGGGAGATAATCTGTTAAATCAACTGTCAGGATTCCTGCTGTAAGATTTTTAAAACAATTTGTATATATATGGTCAATGAGTGTTGCTGTATATCAGTAAGCCTGCTAGGTTTAGTAATGATTGGTAAGATGTTGTTGGCATAGAGCATATCTAAGAATTCTTCAGTTTGGACGTGTTCATTAAATTTCAGGAAATTTATATTCATATCTCCAAAGATGAAAATCTCATGCCTATTGGAATTAATTGACTTGATTATATCAATTAGTTGGCTGCGAAACTGTTCTAGATCACAAGTAGGATGCGTGTAGATACAGCCTATTAGAATCTTCTTTTTAACTTTGCCAGCATCAATTTCTGCCCAGCATGATTCAACTAGTGTTATATCAAATTTAATATCAGGCCTAGGTACTGCTTTAAGATTATTAGCGATATACAGAGCGGCTCCACCCGCCTTTGTTGGAGAGTCCGTGTGAAATAAATTATAGCCGCTGATATTTACATTACTAACAGAATTCTCACTCAATTTGGTTTCTGCAATTCCAAGAATATCCACTTTGGTATCAACAGAGTATAAGAGTTCTTCCAATGAATTTAAGTTTTTAGAAAAACTTCTGTTATTGCAGTGAAGAATTAAAAAATATTTGGCGTCTGTTTTAGCTAGCATTCTATTAAAACTGCGGACTGAATAATATTCTGAGTAAGGGGTATTTAACATTAAATCTGGGTCGCATTCGTCGAATTTATTTGGATTAGGGAGGAGATCGTAGAAGTCAAGATCATCATGGCGCCCATCCGGCCAGCTACCAACCATAGCATAAAATTCTCTGTCAGTTAACCCATAAAATGGTAAAGAACTACTTACGTTTTCTTGATGATTAACCATGTCTAGATCCATAATAGTATACATTTATAGAGGTCGTTAAATTGAGCTATGGTTAATCAAGCTGATCGAGGAATTCTTCGAATTCTTATTGTGTCACAAAA
This sequence comes from Stylophora pistillata, assembly GCF_964205215.1. Taxonomy (NCBI): domain Eukaryota; kingdom Metazoa; phylum Cnidaria; class Anthozoa; order Scleractinia; family Pocilloporidae; genus Stylophora; species Stylophora pistillata. Next base: position 17,749,962 of record NC_142529.1, read on the forward strand.
CATTTCGTAATTGAGCTCTCCGTTTACTTCGGCATTATTTTACCGTTAGCCGTCCAGATAAACTTGTTGTTGCGGTCGCGCTTGAATTGTAAAATTCTGCCCAGTAGTCGCTTTCTGTACGGCGTCAGGCTTTCATTGACCTGAATTAGTGCTTTAGGACTTAGGGCCTGATTACATGAGCCGGGCTGGCTCGGTTAGCCGGGTTGGCGTCAGTTTGCCGGGATCTCGGCACGTTTGTCAAACGCACCAAAAATCAACCTCGCGATTACATGACGACACGGCTGGCCCGGTAAGCCGAGATCCCGGTATCGCGGTGCCGAGATCCCGGCTAACCGGGCTGAAATTTTCTCATATAATCGCGTTTAGCCCGGTCAGCCCGGCTCATTGAGCCAGCAAGAGTTCAGCGGGTAATACAATGCTCATGCGCAATGGTCTCAATTACATGTAAACATGGCGGCCACGAAATTTAAGTGGACGATTTTGGAATGGTGGACGACCTTCTTCGCGCGCTCAGTGAATTCAATGCTAATATGGAGTATCGCAACGTGGACTTCAATGCTGATAAAAACAAGCAATATGAAGCAGTGAGAAAGGCGATGGCGAGAAAGTATTCTTCTGGCGATGTTGACTTGTTTGGGCCAGAAGGAACTACTGCCATTCCCGAAGATGTTGAGGAGTCTCAGAGGAAAGAGTTGGTGGAAAAAGTCAAGTCAGAGAAAGCGCTGATCAAGAAAGGCTATTCCAGGGTGATGGAAAAGACAAATGAATTGCGGCAAAAATTTAGTAATGCTGTGACAATGGGATCTAGAAGTGGTTCTGGAAAGTTTGTAATGGAGTTCTATGATGTAATAGTAAAGATACTGGGGAGAATCAAAAATCAAAGCTCGCTCCGGTCTCCCGCAGTTCATCCCCCCAGGCATCAACCGGGCTGGCTCGCCTCATGTAATACCGGGCTGAATGTCATCTCGGCACACCAAAGCAGCCCGGCTCATGTAATCAGGCCCTTACAGCCACAAATTCCGACTCGCAGACCACCAACGGAAGGTCTTTAGTCCGATTAGATTTTAATCTTTTCCTGTTTCTGTAGATTTCGCCTCTTTTCTCTCTTCGAGTCAATTTTACGATTAGTCGATCTTTCACTTTCTTCGTTGGCGGCAAACGGTGAGCGATCGATATATCGTTTGGGCTGAGGTTCACTCCCATAATCTCAGACATTTCTTTTACCAGCAACGCTGGGTTATCATTTGGTGCTATAGGAATACCAGTTGTTTCGAGGAAATCTCTTCGTGCGTACTACTCAAGCTTATCCAACTTGATCTCAACACTAAGATAATTGTTTCCAAGCTTCCCAATGTCTTCTTTTATCACTCAAATATCGTCCTCAGGACTGTCATCGTGTTCTTTTACGTCCTTAATAGTTGATATCACTGCATCGTATTTCTTTGAAATGAAGTCTTGGGACTTTTCAATTTCTTCAAATCGTTTTCGGAGGTCTTGAAGGCCAGCTTTGGGTGAATCGACTTCCTTGCGGATCTCTTCTCGTATGTTGGGAAGAAACTCCTTTTCCCAAAGCTCTTTCAAACTTTTTACCGTTAGACTCATGCTATCTGATCCGCTATCTCCATTTGTCATATCTCCTATGACACTCATATCTCCCACCCAGTCTCTTCTTGTTTGACTAAACTGGTTCAGATCGACCGCGTGAAATACTGTTTCGATAGAGAGACTTTAGCTTTAGTTATTACATCTCTTGTCTTTAGCAAAATGTTCTACTGTTCGTCCGTGTGGTCTAATACCTCATCTAAGAACATACAAAAGCTGCAACTCATCCAGAATTTCGCCTGCAAAATCATCTGCGGCGCTCGGAAATTTGACCATGTAACGCCATTACTGGATGAACTCAACTGGCTTCCAGTTGACAAAATACTCAAATTCAGAGACGCTGTTATAACTTATAAGTGTGTCAACAATTTTGCTCCTGAATATCTATGCGCTAAGTTTAAAAAACGATCTTCTGTGCGTAATCGCATGACTCGTAATAATGAGAAGATTGACATTCCATTATTCAGATCAGCTACCAGCCAAAGATCCTCTGCCTATAGAGCTGTATCTCTGTGGAACATGTTAGAAGAAGACCTGGGAAACGTTACATCTGTAAAGGCCTTTAAGAGAGTTCTGAAACTTGCCATGAATGAATGACCGAGTGACAGTTAGAATTTAGAATTTAACAATAACTTGTCAGATATAGTTAGCATTCATATTTGTAAATAGGTACTGAAAAACCTTTTTTGGGAGTATTTATCATTAAAGTTTAAAGTTTAAACGTTTATCTACCTACATTGGGACTTTTTTTCAAAACTAGCTTTGGTCTGACTTGAGAGGTACTAAACAATAAGATTATTTGTATAAACCTTATCCGAGGTTTAACATACAATGCACGCAGACATCTTGCGAGTTGTGTAGTTTTTTTTTCCAAGCCCCATTGGCGCGCGCGAGGAATAATACGAGCAAATATAAGCAAAATATCCGCTCGTATTATATGTTAGACCATGGAATAAGATATTTATTATTACACTATTACTTTACTTTTATCATTTTCATTCTAGTTTGTAAAATACATGCTACGGCCTTACTTGTGCATCGTATAAATCGCATAAGGAGTACGCGAGTAGACGAAAGCGATTACGGACGATCTTTATAACCACAACAAAAACCTGTCGAGCACAAAAATTCGCGTCCTTAACAGTCAAGACTAAAATACAAAAACCAAAAGAAAGTCTGGATCGTTCAGTGCAGCCCTTTTTTTGCTCCGTATATTTGCCCTGTTCTACAGTTTAATACCGTGGCACATTGTGTGCGTTCTCAATACCTAATTTGGTAAAAAATGTCATGATAGAAAAGTTTGGAAACCAACCAACCACATCTAACTATTAGGGACCTTAAAGGATCCCTTCCAACCACAATACATTGCGCGCGCGATATGTGAAATCCGCCATTTTCTCTGCCATCCGGTATTGGACAAGTCGTGAAGTGGAAAGAAATCCTCGTTCATCCGAGTACATTTGCCTCACTGAGGTCTTGAATTTCCTCAATCGCGTTCCAAATTTATTGTTCTTTCTATTTGACTAGTTATTTCTTAATTATTATTTTCTGTTTGGGCGCGCAGGGTATTGTGGTTGGAAGGGATCCTTTAAGCAGTCACGACGGCAACGCCAAGGAAGACGTAGATTAAAAAATTAATTTCTACTTTTAATCAAAATTTCCAAAATGGCTGCATGTGTTCACCATCTCGTACAGCGACAAAACTCACCCTCAACATAACGTATAAAAGTAGCGTTGAGTTCCAAATAGAAATTAAAATGATTTGCCGTTGCGGTTTCGGTTCGCAGACGACGCAGATTTTGATGATTTCACGTTGTTGTTTTGCAAAGGACGTCTAAGAAATGTACCAAGTTTTAAAATGCAAGTGCTGAGCTATTGTTCTGCCAATAAGATCTTTTGTTTTTCCACGTCCTTGTTGACATCGCCGTCGTGGTTTGCTTAAGGTCCCTATTATCTTGCATCGAACAGACGACATCGAAATTGGGAGGAGGACAATGGCTTCCACAGAATTTTTTTTTGATGCTTTATTTTCGTATGTTTCTTTGCCTCCGGAAGTGCTACCTACTGTACCAGCGACAGTGGTTGTTCCTACAGTGAGTCCTATTGTACAGCGGATAACGTCTGTAGAGAAAGATGTTACATCTGTTCGTACGACTACCAGTGTGAAACGAGAGAGCAATGCTGTATAATGTCAAATGCATCAGTGTTTGGGCTACTTGCTTCTGTTCATATGACTTCCAATGTGGATCGAGCGAGCAATGCTGTAACGGCAAGTTCATCAATCGTTCGTTTTCTTGTTCCTGTTCGTACGACTACGAATGCGACGGCGGCGACTAATGCTGTAGCAGAAAATGCATCAGTAGTTTGTCTTCTTGTTCCTGTTCGTACAACTACGAGTGTGGCATTGGAGAGGATTATTGTGGGGCAGTGTAATCGTCCCATTGTGCTTGGAGCGGTGGGGCTATTACAAGCCTTATCACCGGTACAATTGCGTTCTTCGCTATCACCATTTCCATTGTATCCTTGTATCCTTACTACCGCTATCGTACACCCGTTACTATGGCTGTCAGCCAACAGCCGCAACGACTGTTCGGTTTAGCTCAGACACAAGTGATGACGACGCAGCAAGTATATTCTCCTCTGCTGATGAACTGCAACCAGACTCCTCCAAGTTTCAATCAGGCTCCTCCGCCTTACTCAAGCAATCCATCACCACCAAACCAGAATCCTTTACCTCCAGGACAAAGTTAAGCGGCGCCGATGCCGGCTGCAGTAAACGCTGAACAACCGAACAAGTTCTAAAT